>NC_057741.1:12569998-12582784 GCF_004010195.1 Chiloscyllium plagiosum
AACTTCCAGTCTCCTTGACTTGTCCAGACTTGTCCGACCTGCCTATCTCCTTTTCCACCTATCCACTCCACCCTCTCCTCCCTGACCTATCACCTTCATCTCCTCCCCCACTCACCCATTGTATTCTGTGCTACTCTCTCCCCACTCCCACCCTCCCCTAGCTTATCTCTCCACGCTTCAGGCTCTCTGCCTTTATTCCTGATGAAGGGTTTTTGCCCGAAACGTCGATTTTGCTGAAGCTCCTCGATGCTGCCTGAACTGCTGTGCTCTTCCAGCACCACTAATCCAGAATAGCATTTGATTCTAGCCAAACTTATAGAGTTTCAGTTAAAGTTAGGGTTAAATATGGATTAAGTAAAGTTCGATAAATTTAAATGAACTGAGTTAAAGTTGAAGTTAAGTGAGATGAAGTAAGAAGTAAAATGTTGCAACAAACACATATTTTATATTGAGTATTAATACATACAGAGTGAGAGAAAGCATTGTTAAATTAAACTCAGAGTCTGTTCCCCCCCTATTGTCTGTCACACAAAGGAAACGTACAAGGTATTTTAGGTGTTGGAGGTGATTTCCTCGAATGAGGTTTGAGTACTCTTTTGTGGGCAATGCAGTTTAACCAGGCTTTCTTGAATTAACAAAATTCTATCAATTCTTCAACACAGAACGAAATAATGAAGCCACACACATACAAAAAGAATAGTATGAGAGGAGCCAAAATAAAGCATAAATCAGTCTCTGAATTGATTATGAACTGCAGATATGATGCTACCGCTCTTATTGGATGGCACTATTGATGTTGGAAGTCTGAGATTCTTCATTTTGCAGATTGACAAAATTTTGTTGTTCAAATTCCTTTTGCAAGTGACTAATCAATAGCAGAATGAGATAACATAGTCTACTTATTTCACCTGGAAAGCAGGAGTGATTAAAATAGCTATTCTCAAATTAGTGGCCCCTACACCAGTATGTCTGGCCAATAAACATACAGACTGTTAATGCAGTTAGTTTTAACTATTTACTTGAATAAGTCCTGAGAGTGAAACAGCCATGTCTGTAGGAAATGCCTTCCTGAGGAGTTTGCACATTCTCCCTGTGTCTGTGTGGGTTTCCTTTCGGTGCTCCAGTTTTCTCCCACAGTCCAAAGGCGTGCAGGTTAGGTGAATTGGCCATTCTAAATTGCCCATAGTAATCAGGGATGTGTAGATTAGGTGTATTAGTCAGAGGAAATGTAGAGTAATAGGGTGGGGGAATGGATCTGGGTGGGATACTCTTCAGAGGCTTGGTGTGGACTTGTTGGTCCAAATGGCCTGTTTCCATATTGTAGGGATTCTAAAGTTAAAAAAAAGTAAAAAGATTTTGATGTACTAATCTTCTTTTCCAATACAATGGCACATCAACATCAAATTAGGAAAAATGTTGGGAATTAGGTAAATATGGAGATGACTAAGGAATATAAAGTTAGAAGGCAGTGATGGCAAGCAGTTGGTAAACAAAATTGCATATTAGCTTTCGTTGCAAGTGGATCAGAGTAAAAAAAAAATAAAGCTTCCCCAGATTAGCCAATGGAATAAGGGGGTTAACTTATACATTAGAAGAGTACTTTTGGTCTTTATCTGAAGAATAAGAAAAATGTTCAAGATTATGAAGGAGCTACTGAGAGGTCCTGTCCTTTGGAATCCAGAGCAAGAAAGGCACTACACTAAATGCCAATATACCATTTGTTTCTTTCATAAGAAGGAATGATCATTTTGGACTGAAATGAGAAAATCCCTCAGATGATCGTAAATATTTATAGTTGTGTAGCTTGGAAGATTATGGATACTCCATAGTGAATATACTTAAGACTGAGACACAGATCTGATGGGATCAAGGAATGAGACAATGACAGGAAAATGAACCTGACGCCCAGATAAGCCACAATAATAAACAGCAGAGCAGGCTTAACAGACTCTCTGGGCTTCTCCTGATCTATTTCTGACATTCTTATGGCAAGACATTTTTTTGGCTGGTATGTGGTGATGGGGTGGGAGAAGAGAACATTGCATGATGAATTATTGCTAATGCTTATTTGTGGTTCTGTGGGGCTGAACACAACTGGGGGATATATTGCAGCAGTAAGAGCTGCTGTCCATTCACTTGCAGATGGAATGTAACTCTGCTTCGAAGATTCTTTAGGCAAATTCCCACTAACATGACAGCAATTGCAATGACTTTATCCTGTACTATAGCAGGCATCTTTAGCCCATCATGAGAGTCCAGAGGATGGCTGCTGAATGACAAAGGATCTCCATACTACCCACATGGATTACAACTCCTTGCCATTCTGCTCTGGCAGGATAACACGCAGTGAAAGTCCTGCAGCCTCAAGGAAGTTTGTGAAACAAATTATTGGTTGGCCAAACCAAAACTTTGTGCCAAGGGCCTTATGGCAGAGTGCAGCTTTTAGAGCATTGTTATCATTAGGACACAGCTCGTGTATCGAAAAGGCCGTCTCAGGGACGGGAGAAAAAGGAATATAGAACGCATCCAGGTCTCTCTGACCAAATGGGTTGGTTACAGTAGATGCTTAGACATTTCTCTAATATCACATTACCACTGTTGTTTCAGAATTCCTCATCTTTCAATCCAACACAGCATCGTTTGGCTAAAATAGCCTCCAACACCACATCTAGCATTTATGAAACAATTTCAATTATTCACATTTTTGTTCCCACAGACTTTGCCTGTTCTGCACAGTGAAGCCTCAGTAGCTATGATGTTACCATTGGAAGACCACCTCGAGCAGCTTCTATAGTGGGCACTCAGCTTTGACACACTCTTCAGCTTATAGAACAGCACTCTTGGCTGACTAGCTGATGGGTGTAAACAAGGACACTGGCAGAATAGCTGTGCTCCTGAGAGATCAGCAGATTCATGCACCAAGGAGCTACTACCATACTCCCTGCCATCAATAAATCAGAGAGATTGCTTAACGTCTGTGAACCCTGCATGCCCAGTATTCACTGATAGCTGTAGCCATGATGACAGGATTCTGAACCTACAGGGCACCAATCTGGGCTTGGATTGCAATAAGCAGAAATTCCATGATCTCACTGAGCTCTCACTTCAATATCTAAATATTGTAGTGCAAGGTGAAGAGAAGACTCTAAGGGGTCAGGGGACTCGTCAGAAACTTCTACTTGAACTGGAGCAGGCAACATCAAGCATGTTATCCCAAAGAGCTTTGTTCAGTGAGAGAAGGAAGTCATGTTTGCACAACTGGCCAAGGTCAGTCAGTGTAACTTTGAATACTATATCAAGTCACTTCACCACCAGCTTCACACATTGCACAGTGAGCTACCCTCCCATTATTACTCACACTTCCTAGCAAACTCTATTCATGCCAACTCACCTGCCAGTCACATCTTCATCTGAACTTCACACACATGGTGCTGCTGGGCAGTTCATGTTCATTCCTCAAAAACTTGCAACATTGCAGCTAATCAAATACTGAAGGTACATCATAAAGCATACTTTCTGTTTGACTCCCCATGGAGTGTGAGGAAGAGGTGGAGAAGCAGGATGACAGTGATGAAGAAAGAACCCTGCCACTTAATCATTCACATTATGATAAAGGTATCCGATACAATTAGACTGCAACCAGGACAGAGGACAATGCACCAGATGGTGAAGTCATATATAGGTTCTGGAGAAGACAGCTGATAGGTATGCATAATGGAAACCTGGCTCATTGGGTCAGGTAGGTAATCAATGCCAAGGAGCATGAAAAAGACTGGCACCAACTTGGCACAGCATATTGTCTGGAGCTTGGGAGCAGTGGTCAACTCCATACAAAAGCACCAGCAGACCCAAGAATGATGCATGGCGTGGTAGTTGTTGTCTCGGTTTCCCATGCATCAGAAGTAGAAGCCACCCAGTGTCTGAATGCTGCTGTGGCGTCTAAAGACTGTTCCTCATAAAATACCAGCTCCCTGGCAAGGCCTGGCTTTTGTCTGACCACATCAGGATAGGATAAAAGAGAAATGGACAAATTAAAATGGCACCAGGTGCTATCTCTTTGTCTACTCCTTTGTTCAAAACTGCAATGACTTTCCTGAAGACAGGTGAAAGGAGGTGTATCAGAATTACGAAGTCCAGATCGACTATGCTTTCAAGGTTACAGGATGCATCTTTCTGCTCCTGTGAGTTTGCTCATGCTGTCACTGCTGCCTTCCGGTGTACTGTTGCTGTTCTTAGATTGAGATGGTACAGCCTGGAGCAGGGACCTCGAAGAGCTGCCTGAGGATTGCATATGCTTTCTTCCTATTAAAATTCAGTGGTCTTCCATTAACGTATAGCAGCCACTTGTGTAGTTCCTCACCAGCATTAGGAGAACTAAGATAAACAAGCATTAACAGAAGACGAGGTCCGAGCATGTGGACAAAGATGATAATTTGAATTTCTCATGCATGCATTGTGGGACAATATTTGATTTATAAATTTGGTTTGGAATTTTAGTTTGTGGTGGATTTAAAAAAAAACATTCAGGACAAGCGAAGAGCATGATGGTCAGTGTCAGAGGGAAAGTACAATTTCGAACTGTCAATGAACAGGAAATTCACAGAACTGTGATGGTACAGAGGAGGCAATTTGAGGCATTGAATTTGCACCACCTCTGAATGAGCATTGAGACTCAATGGTCATTCTTCTATTTTTATTATATAACCCGACACAGTGTCACCAAATTGAGATGCAGAGTGAAGCCAACAGTTCAAGTTCAATTTCTGACATAAAAAGGATATCACTTCTCAACCTATCTCTTTGCCTGAGGTGGTAACCTGAAGTTAAACCAGTAGTCATCTCTCTAATAAGAGCAGCCCTGTGGTCCAGTAGGATAATTGCAACTTCAGTGAGATTTTTATTGAAATAATTTTCCAATGCCTCAATTGAACCACTCTCTTACCACACTTCCAGGTGATGCATTTCAGTCAAAGATTTTTCCTATTTATTGCATTTGCTTCTTTTGCGAAATGTTAAATTTATGTCCTTTCTCTCTTTTTATGGACAGGATCAAAACTTCTTCAACTACTGTCTAAATGCCTCAGAATTTTGAAAGATTCTGTTAAATCAGCTTCCCTCTAATCTTCATAATTTCTCATCATGGGAACCATATTTCTAAAACATCTTCTGCACTCTCTAATGCATTTACATCCTTCCTGAAAAAAATCTGCCACCCAGCAGTGCACTACATTAATTTGTATTTTATGCAAGATTAGCATAGCCTCTATGCCATTATAAATAACATCTAGGATAGTGAATGCATTAAACTGTCCTTTCCACTGACTATGCCACCTTTATGGAATCATTCACACATACACGCGCATCTCTCTGTTCATGCACATCATTTGGATTAGTATCCTTTACTTTACAATTTCTTTCCATGTTTGTTCTGCCAAAATGCATACCTCAGTTTTTAACATCGAACTTTACCTGCCACCCATTGCTCCACTTCAAAACGTGTTAAATGTCCTTTATAAGTTCTACACTGTACTTCTCAGTTTACAATACTTTCAATTTCTGTATCATGCACAAACTTTGAAATTGTACTTGCCGTACTGAGGTCTAAATCATTGCTGTGGTTCTGTTCGCCGAGCTGGACGTTTTTGTGTCACACGCAGACGACAAGCAACATGAATTCGACTGGGACAACACTACCATTATAGGGCAAGCCAAACAAAGAACAGCCAGGGAATTCCTAGAAGCATGGCACTCATCCACAAACTCCATCAACAAACACATCGACCTGGACCCAATATACCGGCCACTGCAGCGGACAGCTGAAACTGACAACCGGAAGCGGCAGGGACAGGCCACTATAAATGCCGGAGGAAACACCACAGAAGCGCTTCACAGGAGGCTCCCAAGCACTGAGGATGTCACCTAGACAGGGGACGAAACGTTTGCAACAAAAACTTCCAGCTCGGCGAACAGAACCACAGCAACGAGCACCCGAGCTACAAACCTTCTCACAAACTTTGTCTAAATCATTAGTATACAATTGGGAAAACCAAGGGCCCCCAATACAGACCCCGGGAGATTATCAACCTTCTTCCAATCTATAAGTAAAATTCCAATACTCAATTCCCTCTGCCATTTGTGTATCCACACTGCCACTATTCCACAAATTCTAGCTTTGCTCACAGATCTGTTGTGCAACAATGTGTCAAATGCATTTTGGAATCCATGCACATATGCAACATTATCTTCACCAACCCTAAACTGTACAAAACAATTTTAGTAGCTAGTTAAACAGTACTTCCCCTTAAAAATAATCTATGTTCCCTCTCCTTAATGAATTCATATTTGCTCATTTGACAATCAATTCTATCCCAAATTAATGTTTCTAGAAGTTTCCAATCACCTGTAATAAACTGACTGGTCTGTAATTACTGACAATTTTTACATGATTTTTGAACAAGGGCATAATATTTGCAATTCTTCATTCTTCTTGTACCATCCATGAGTGAAAAGGAAGACTGATAACTGTGGCCACTGCAGATTCTACCATGTTTTCCTTTGGAAACATTGGATACATTTCAACTAGTCTAGGTGCCCTTTCCATATTTGGTACCAACAGCTCGTACAATAACTCCTCCTCAACAAATTTGAAACCTCCCAGCAATGGCGTTTCTTCTGGAGCCTCCATGGTATGGCTCATATCTACTCCTTTGGTAAATAAAAATGCAAAGTATATTTTTAATAACTCAGCCATGATCCTATGTGTAAATCTTCCATTTGGACTTTAATTGAACTTACTACGTCTTTTCATGTCCTTTCAGTATTTATATGCCCATTAACATTTTTTTCTACATTAACTACCAGACACTTTTCATAATCCCTATAGTGCGGAAACAGGCCCTTCGGCCCAACAGGTCCACACCAACCTTCTGAAGAGTAACCCACCCAGACCCATTCCCGTACCCTATAATTACTAATGCACCTAACCTACTCATCCCTGAACACTATGGGCAATTTAGCATGGCCTATTCACCTAATCTGCACATCTTTGGATTGTGGGAGGAAACCCACACTGACACGGGGAGAATGTGCAAACTCCACACAGACAGTCGCCCAAGGCTGGAATCGAACCTGGGTCCCTGTTGCTGTGAGGCAGCAGTGCTAACCACTGGGCCACTATGCTACCCTCTTTTTTGTTTATTTGGTCTTTTACTTTCCACCTGAACTGTGAATTCAACTTGCTTCTAAATTGTATTTTTATTATCTTTGACCGAGACTGAAGTCGTCTTCTTTTAGGTCCATTTGATCTTAATGTGTTTGCCCTCCCTTTTTTTTCAGGGAATATACATTAATTGACCCCAAAACATCTTTGTTTTTGAAGGTAACTCATTGTTCATCATTTGTTCCTGTCAACCTTTGCCTCCAAAGGCCCCAGCTCCTTGCTTACCAGATGGCATGGTGGCTCAGTGGTTAGCACTGTTGCCTCACCCTGCCAGAGTTTGAATCCAACCTCGGGGGTTACCTGTATGAAGTTTGCACATTTTTCCTGTGTCTGCATGGGTTTCCTCTAGGTGCTCCAGTTTCTTCCCAAAGTCCAAAGGTTAGGTGAACTGGCTATGCTAAATTGCCCATAGTGTCCAGGAATGTGTAGGCTAGGTGGATTATCTATGGACTCAGGAGTGAGTTGGCAGCAAGAAACTCGCGGACGTCAAGTGTAATACTTGTGTGTACACAGATGAGATAAGAAAGAGCTACATAACCAATGTCTAGCTTTTGTTAGCAAGTGGGCATCTTCTGGTTTTGAATGGCGGCTCAAATGTCATGGCCTGTCAGAGTAAGAAGCTGTCAAGCCAGCTGCCAAATATCAGCATAATTTGTTTCCCATTGTCATGCAGTGACAGGAAGTTGAAGAATTTGCAATACATCTTGGATTTCCCATCCAACGGATGCAAAGTGACATGTCAAAGTGTCTCCTTGCACCATGAAAATGCCTACAGTCTTTTTGAAGCCAAGTGCTCACATGCTTTACCTACTCCCTTCTGACAAGAGAGAACAAGATATATTCAGTGTTGGAGTGAACTTTTGATTATTGTAATATCGCATGCCTGGCTAGTTCCAGGCCTATCAGTTCATGGCCACTGACAAATTTACAGGCATTGGGAATCCTATCTTTACGCTGAAGTGTGGTAACTGCAGTAGCTGCTGCAGATTCTAGTGGAACCCTCAGTGAAATAGTAAAGAAATGAAAAATATTGCTGAGCTAAAGGAACTGTTCCTTGAACACTTTGATGGATGAAGTTCCCTCCTGCACCTTCCACTGAGTGATTTAGCCTGTTCTGATAACAAACCTACTCATTTGGCCTCCTATGATGTATACCAAGGTTGAAGAGATCAAGGCACCCATGCCTGGAAGTACATGTCCAACACAGAATTCAACAAACTCAAAGAAAGACAATAGATTATTTCATCATGTGCAACTATACAAAAGTTATCTACTTTTAAGTAAGTCAAGAATCATAAAAGTCACATTCAATCACAAATCAAAACAAATTCCAGGAACGACACTAAAACTACATTGAGTTCTGAGGAAAGGTCACTGGATCCAAAATGTTAACTCTGATTTCTCTGCACAGGTATTACCATACCTGCTGAGAAATTTCTGTTTTTTGTTTCTGATTTCCAGCATCCACAGTTCTTTCGCTCTTACTAAACAAAGTAGTTGATGATCCCTTTAAATCGTATTGCCTGGGGTCCCCTTCTATTGCTGACATGTACATTGTGACATGCACAAAGGCAGTGCTGAAGTTACAGTAACATTCCATGAGTGAATGCTCCCTCTGCACGCTAATGCCCTCACTATAATGTGGATGGCATAACTAGCACTATAAGTGCCTTTGTGCTGCAGACACCATTTTGAAGACAAAATTATATAGGTAGAACTTTGACCCAAACCTTGAAACCAAAATCCACAACATTTAAAAACTAAATATTAATCCCCCTTCCCCACCTTCCAAGAAAAAAATTCTTGGAATAGCTAAGCATTTAATTCACTAGCAGCAACAACTGTATGGCTTATTTCAGTAGCACCAGCCTAATTATGTATGTATGCTTAATTCCTTTGAGAAAGTTGTCTGATCGAAAGAAAGTGACCCTAATTGATCATTAAAGCTTTAAAAGTGCTATCTAGCTAGCACTTAAATCAACTTACTCATCAAATACTGAATTTGAATAAAACACATGAATAACCAAAGTAGAAGTTAGGATCCCACTGGATGAAGTGAAAATGCTGAATGTACCTTTCTCACCAGAGGAGAAACTGGAGTACGTTAAACTTCATATAAATTTACAATTTCTCCTACAGAGGGAAAATGAGTTGTTTCTGTTCATCCACACAATATTCTACTCAGTCTTCTGGAAACTGCTCAAGTCAGATGTTTCATTTGTTTCCTCTGTGTCCCCACTGGATACTATCTTAACATGCATTCTCCCTTAGGGGTGTTAGGTTCACAATTACAGCAAATAAATAAAATGAAGTTTACCATTGGTGCCGTTTCACTGCTTCATATTTCTAAGTGATTGCCAGAACTATTGCATCAATATCCCTATATAGAGAGAGTGCTCTAAATCTATGAGTCCCAATACGATTCGAATAGCTAGACAGGGAAGCAGTAGCTAACAATTGTATGAAATAAACCTCATGCTCTAAGGGTCAGAAATCACATATAATGAAGCAGGTATTGTACATTGAAAACATTAATGGCTTGAGATTGTTCTTGACTAATGGCTCAAGGGTGGTTCAGTAACTTGGCAGTCTGCTTAACAGGAAAGCTGATTTTATTTGCCACTGAGTTCAACATTGGAAACTAGCAAGGAGAGACAGTTGAACAATGATGCTCAGTTAGCCATAGCCTTTACGACTTGCCAATATCTTGTCAGAAATATCAAGATTCTATTCACAATTTTTCTTCAATATGAACTATTTGACACATCACAAAATAAAAGATGTGGAGTTATTCCTTGCAATATAATCTGTGTAATAGATTATATAGAATGCGAAAGGTCATATTGAAGAAATGGCCAGTCTAAGCTGGGGTTAATGAAGAGTTAGCAATTTGCAATTCGTGAGAAGATTTAAAGTAGTAAAGCATCTACAAGTGAAGGGTGATTTCAGAGAGCTGATGGAGCAATAGTTAAGAGAAATTATGACAGACACCATGAAAGACTGGTGGAACTCAGCGACACATTAGATTAGAAAATCTGTCAAAGAAATAAGAAAGATCATTTGTAAGGATGAATGATGGAAAGAAAAATGGTGGTGGACAGAATTTGCAGATAGTATCAAAACCAAATAGCAGGGACTATTAAAGAACTGGAAGTAGTCAGGGCTCAAAGAAAATAAAGAACAAAGAAACAAAGAACAAATATGAAGAAAGCAGTTCACGACAAGGATTAGTGGTAAGATCCTTGCCATTTATGTACGAGCAATTTGGATTTGAATGTAGAAGGTGTAATTATGAAGTTTACAGGGGCCAGAGATTGATGGTGTTGTTGATAGTGAAGAAGACGATTCCATGCTATATAGTCTGATATTGATCAGTTGGTAAATTGGGCAGAGAAATAGCAGATTGATAAGTGAGAGGCAATGAATTTGGGATGTCTTAGAAAGGAATAATTTACACAAAAAAATGGTAAATGGACAGGAGTACTGAGGAACAAAGGGATCTTGGTGTACATTGGTCTCTGAAGATGTCAGCACAGGTTGACAGGATGATGGGATGCTTGCCTTGATTTGCTGGGGTATAGAATATAAGAACAGGAAAATTTTGGTGCAACTTTATAGACCATTGGTTGGACCACAGACGAAATACTATGTGTAGTTCTAATTGCGATTGGAAGAATGTGTTAGCAACAAATTAACTCTTTTTGGAGTAACTGGAAGGCGGGTGGTGGAGTGTTATAGAGAAGTACAGCTGAAACTGAAAGGACATTCTAAACTCAGTTGACAGACCAGCCTTGTGAAAGAAACTTGGATAACATCAAAAAGTGAGGAACAATATGGATACAACTAGGATGCGTCTGTTGAGGTGGATATAGGAGTAACAAGAAAGAAAGTGAAGAACCAACACATCAGGGATGAAGGAACACACAAACATTATAAAAAAGCAGAAGTGAACCATTTAGCCTGTTATTCATTATGATCAGGACGGATCTATCACATTCCTATCTAACTCAATTAAGCTTCGATTCCTCTGTCCAATTATAAGTATAAATGTGCCTTAAAAATGCTTAACGACTTGGCATATCCAATGTCTTTGGAAGTAGAGATCCAAGGCCATACAACTCTTAGAAAAAAAAACTTGTTTCTGTCCTTTAAGGATTTGATGCCCAGTTTGAAAAACAGTGCTCTGTATTTCTGAACTGATCCATGAGAGGAAATATTTATTCCACCTCCACCTTGTCAAGATTATTCAGAATCTTGTAAACTTCAATTAAGTCACCCTTCACTTTCATAAATTCCATTCAAAAGAAGCCTCATCTTGTCCTATTTATTCTTAGAAGACAACTCATTTAATCCAGTAAGACTTCTCCAAACTACTTCTAATGCACTTGCATCCTTCCTTAAGTAAGAAAAATGAGAACATAACTATGTTTCAAGAGGTGGTATCACCAAGACCCTGTAGAGTTGAAGTATAACATCCTGACTTTTATGACCAATTATTTTGTAATTAAAAGAAAGCATACCATTGGCCTTCTTGATTATGTGATGAATCTGCATTAGAATCTGCATTCTAATATTATATTAGAATTATTCCAATAGTGACTCAAACACTAGAATTCCCAAATCCTTCTGCATCACAAAATTCTGCAGTCATTTCTTATTAAAGATGATTCCCGTGGGAACAATAAAACAAAGTATCCAGAAGGAGATTGAAGTGGCATGATCATCTATTTTTGGAAAAACAGGAGGGAATTATGTTGAGGTGAGTGATAGAGATGGGACTACCAGGAAGAAGGAGAAGGGAAGGCTTTAGAGTAATTGGAAATAATCATTGGTAGGAGATTAAACAAATGGGAATCTAAGTGGAATGTTTTACTGACACAATGAGATGGAAGATGAAGAAATAACATTATGATGACCGCAATGGAAGAAGACTAAATTAGTGAAATATTATAAGATATCACAAGACATTTCACAGCAGCATAGTCAATCAAAACCATTAGGGCCAAAGATCAAATGTTTGATCAGGGGTCTTAAGCATCATCTTAAAATGACAAAGAGAGCTCAGTTTGCAGATGGAATTGTAGCATTTCATTCCTGGAATGCTGATGATATGGATGTTGGTAGTGAGGTATATTAATTGAAAGTTGTAAGACTAGAGGAGGTTACAGCACTAGGGAGAAAGATAAGAATAAGCAGGTAAATAGTATCACTTACTGAAATCTGATAAAGCTTCAGTGTTTCCTGTTCTGCATTATTATCTAGTATGTATTTTCACCCCTTTTGGAACTCAGTCCTTATGATAGTGTTGAGTCCTGTCAAATGATCTAAAGAAAGGAAGAAGAAACTTTATTGCCATAAACAAAAAAGTTAAATTTCCATCTTTTCCAGTATTGTAGTTAATATCTCTTTAAACTCTGGGAGAAAGTGAGCACTAGAGATGCTGGAGAACAGAGTCGAGAGTGTGTTGCTGGAAAAGCCTCTGCCACCTACAAACAGACCCCATCACCAGATATATTTATCCCTCCCCACCCCATCAGCATTCTTTAGAGTCCATTCCCTCTGCTACT
>NC_057741.1:12582813-12588031 GCF_004010195.1 Chiloscyllium plagiosum
CTCCTCCCCACCACCAGCCCACACCGCACTCCTGGCACTTTCCCCTGCCACAGCAGAAAGTGCAAAACCTGCACCCATACCTTCCCTCTTGCCTCTGTCCAAGGCCTCAAAGGATTTTTCCACATCTGACAGAAATTTACCTGTACCTCCAACAATATCATCCAGTGTATCCTACTATAATCACAACCTGAATTAGACTGTTTGATACGCATTTTATTCATTGTTTAAATATTCACTTACTATTGCATACATCATCATACTGCCTTTTCCAGACAATACACTTTAGTTGTTCACCAAACAATTTTTAATAATCCTAAATGCACAGCTTCCGCCAACCATATAATCAAGGTCAGTAGGCACATTGATTGTCATCTTTACCCCAGTTCCAAATCACATAATATTTTGACTTGATGTCTTTTCGTCATTTCAGAGTCAAAATGCTTGCACTTACTAAGTAACTACAATTTTTCATCACTACGCAGACTACAGCACTTCAAGAGAAAAGTCCAAAAATACCTTCCAAAAAGGAAACTTAAAATGGGCAAGAAAAGTCAATATTGCTAATGAACCAAATCTAATGACTGAAGTTAAAAAAAGACAAATCCCAAGATTCCTGGGTGAAATTCCCAATGTAGATTTGGTCACATGCAATGGATTTAAGAACCAGATAAAGACCACCCTAACTTAAATAACACCATTACAGAAATTCAAAGATTACATTTTCAGTTCATTAGTTTGGGTTGAATTGAACCTCAGGCTCCACTGTTGAAAGTTGACAGGATGCCTGGGTGCAAGTCTCATCTGGTCCAGAGGTTTGTAGTAACATCCTTGATCAATTAGATTAGTAACATCCTTGATCAATTTGATTAGAATATATCTATCACGCAATTGCAGAAGGCTTCTCTTAGGTGAGTGCAATGCATGAATATTATTTTTGATAATTGTATCCATTGCTTCCGATGAGGTCTCCTCTACATTGGGGAGACTGGGCGTCTCCTAGCAGAGCGCTTTAGGGAACATCTCCGGGACACCCGCACCAATCAACTACACCGTCCCGTGGCCCAACATTTCAATCCCCCTCCGACTCTGCCGAGGACATGGAGGTCCTGGGCCTCCTTCATCGCCACTCCCTCACCACCAGATGCCTGGAGGAAGAACGCCTCATCTTCCGCCTCGGAACACTTCAACCCCAGGGCATCAATGTGGACTTCAACAGTTTCCTCATTTCCCCTTCCCCCACCTCACCCTAGTTCCAAACTTGCAGCTCAGCACTGTCCCCATCACTTGTCCGGACTTGTCCTACCTGCCTATCTCCTTTTCCACCTATCCACTCCACCCTCTCCTCCCTGACCTATCACCTTCATCCCCTCCCCCACTCACCTATTGTACTCTATGCTACTTTCTTCCCACCCTCACCCTCCTCTAGTTTATCTCTCTATGCTTCAGGCTCTCTGCCTTTATTCCTGATGAAGGGCTTTTGCCCGAAACATCGATTTCGCTGCTCCTTGGATGCTGCCTGAACTGCTGTGCTCTTCCAGCACCACTAATCCAGAATTATTTTTGATAACCTTTGTGCTTTCTTTGATGTTATATAGCTAGTTAACATAAGAACATTTTGAATCCTTTTCCATCTCTGCAGGATGAATTACTCTTTAGTCTCTAGCTATATTAAGGTTAAATTATAATTTACATAATTACCCAAACTCTAGAGTCAAGATAAATTTCTTTAATTGCTGGTGGCTCTTTGCACTGTGATGCTGGCATATAATTGTCACTGGCATTCATCATCTCATTGAAGCTGAGTTTTATAGGGCAGGGTTAATCTA
The DNA here is from genome assembly GCF_004010195.1 of Chiloscyllium plagiosum. NCBI lineage: Eukaryota > Metazoa > Chordata > Chondrichthyes > Orectolobiformes > Hemiscylliidae > Chiloscyllium > Chiloscyllium plagiosum. Next base: position 12,584,640 of record NC_057741.1, read on the forward strand.
CATATCATTGAAAACTGGACATGGGTGTGGATTTGGTATCTCAGTTCACTTACATGTTCTGTGGGTTGACTTGTGACATTTTCAACTGCACTCCTAAGAAGGCAGAAAGGACACTAATCCAAAATTGGTGGGAATCTATTAACACATGCAGGTCAGATTTTAAATATATCTGTGGGTCTGTAATTTCATACACGTCAATCTGAATATGACACAACAATAAGCTACGCACTGGGCTGGCCCAACAATGGATTGGATCAGAGACAGAAAAAATTCAAAAAAGATGTATGTTTTTCTTTTGTTTCCTTGTAGGGTCAAGAGGATTTGGAGTTCTCCACCAGGAAATTGAACATTGGAAATGTTTTGTAATGGATGATCCATGTGAAACTCTGCATTTAAATCCTTGCTCAAATCAAATTTTTAACCTCCACGTATCCTTAAGTGGAAAATGAATTGTGTTTCTTCCAGAAATTGATACTTTCAGTACAGTAGTTACTGATGTTAGCTGGTCCTATTCAAAGCAGTGGTAGGACATCGTCAGATTGAAGCTGAAACATTTACATTTCTGTTGAAATGTTCTAAAATATCAGAAATGCAAATTGTTCAAATATATTAAAGTAGTTGCAAAAATGATAAAGATTAGAAAGGCTTTCAAATTCACCAATAGATTATGACGTGACTGGGTACAGTTGTAAAACCATTCTCATTTTTCTGGTTGGAGAGCATAGAAAATGGGTGGGGCAGCACAGTGTCTCAGTGGTTAACACTGCTGCCTCACAGCACCAGGGATTCAGTTTCGATTCCACCATTGGACAACTGTCTGTGGTTATTCTGTGCATATTCTCCCCGTGTCTGCTTGGGTTTCCTCCAGGTGCTCCGGTTTCCTCCACAATCCATAGATGTACAGGTCAGGTGGATTAGCCACATTAAATTGTCCATCGTGTCCAGGGATGTGTTAGATGGATTAGCCATGGGAAATGCAGGGTTACAGGGATAGGGTGTGGGGGGGAGGGGGGGGGGGGGGCGTGCGGGAGTGGGTGGGATGGGCTTTGTGAGTCGGTGTGGATTTGAAGGGCTGAATGGCATGCTTCCTTGCTGTAGGGATTCTATAATCAATGAAAAAGTAGCATGTGATGTGCATAATACCCAAACTTTATCCACTGGAGATTGATTGTTACGTAATGCAATTAATATTCCATAAGACAGAACAAACTAAAAATTTACAGTGTATCACTACCTCTGTGAGCTGCAACAAACTATTTTTTTAAAAAACTTACAGAATATCAATGTTAGAGATGCAATTTTTCTAACATCCAACATGCTTGCCAGTGGTATGAGAAGGGTATTAAGAAAGTGTTTGCTTCAGCAGGATAGAATTGTTCAGTATCGACATGAAATAATTCTCATCACTCAGTGGAAGAACGGTATTAATGAGCAGATAACAATCATTGTAGATTATTAGTTTTTTTAAAAGTATCTCTTGTCCAGATAAACATGTACAAGAAATTGGACAAAAAGATTTCTGTGATTAAAATTTTTCCTGCATTTAAACAAAATGACACTGGGAATTGGAATATAACAAGCTGCTACAATCTTCAATATGCATTTCATAATACATGTACAATGTTTGAATAATTCACAAGTCAGTAATCAGTCATGCTTGAATTCATTTATTTCATTAATGCAAGTGAAAGTGAAAAGGGAAGCTTTTTACTGAATGAATCATTGAAAAGGCGAAGATGTGTTGAAATGTGTGCAATGACAATATTTTAAGAAGAAGCATCCTGTGCTTCAGTCGGAGAGATGAAAGGCATTTTAATATCTGCTGATATTGTCATGGGCTGTAAGGGTGAGAGAAAAGCCACTCCTTGGTGTCACAGCAAATGTATATGTTGCATTTCGGCAGGAAGTTTCCAGTTCAATTCTCAGTTTTGTTGACATAGGGTTGGATGATGTGGAGTCTGTGTGGGTGGAATTGAGGAACCACAAAGGCAAAAAAACCATAATGGGAGTTATGTACGGACCTCCTAACAGTGGTCAGGACCAGGGGAGCAACATGTACCGGGAAATAGAGAAGGCATGTCAGAAAGGCAAAGTCACGGTGATCATGGGGGTCTTCAATATGCAGGTGGACTGGGTAAATAATGTTGTCAGTGGATCCAAAGAAAGGGAATTCATGGAATGCTTACAGGATGGCTTTTTGGAACAGCTTGTCATGGAGCCCACATGGGAACAGGCTATTCTGGACCTAGTGCTTTGTAATGAACCAGACTTTATAAAAGAGCTTAAAGTAAGAGAACACTTAGGAAGCAGCGATCATAATATGGTAGAGTTCAGTCTGCAGTTTGAAAGAGAGAAGGCAAAATCAGATGCAATGGTGTTACAGTTAAATAAAGGTAATTATGAGGGCATGAGAGAGGAACTGACGAAAATCGATTGGAAACAGAGCCTAGCGGGGAAGACAGTAGAGCAAAAATGGCAGGAGTTTGTGGGTATAATTGAGGACATAGTACAGAGGTTCATCCCCAAGAAAAGAAAGATTATCCGGGGAGGGATTAGACAGCCATGGCTGACAAAGGAAGTCAGGAAATGTATCAAAGAAAAAGAAAGATCCTATAAAGTGGCCAAGACCACTGGGAAATCAGAAAATTGGGAAGGCTACAAAAACAGAGGATAACAAAGAGAGAAAAAAGGAAGGAGAGGATCAAATATGAAGGTAGGCTAGCCAGTAATATTAGAAATGATAGTAAAAGTTTCTTTCAATACATAAGAAACAAACGACAGGCAAGAGTTAGCACTGCTGCAGGGCAGCATGGTGGCACAGTGGTTAGCACTGCTGCCTCACAGCGCCAGAGTCCCGGGTTCAATTCCCGAATCAGGCGACTGGCTGTGTGGAGTTGGCACGTTCTCCCCGTGTCTGCGTGGGTTTCCTCCAGGTGCTCCGGTTTCCTCCCACAGTCCAAAGATGTGCAGGTCAGGTGAATTGGCCATGCTAAATTGCCCATAGTGTTAGGTAAGGGGCACATGTAGGGGTATGGGTGGGTTGCGCTTCGGCGGGTCGGTGTGGACTTGTTGGGCCGAAGGGCCTGTTTCCACACTGTAAGTAATCTAATCTGTAAGTAGTCTAATCTAGACATTGGGCCACTTCAAACTGATGCTGGAAGGCTAGTGATGGGAGATAAGGAAATAGCTGGAGAGCTTAATAAGTACTTTAAGTCAGTCTTCACAGTGGAAGAGATGAGTAATATCCCAAGAATTAAAGGCAGTCAGGGGGCTGAGTTGAGTATGGTTGTCATTACAAAAGAGAAAGTGCTAGAAAAGCTAAAAGGTCTTAAAATTGATAAATCTCCTGGCCCTGATGGGTTACATCCTAGAGTTCTGAGGGAGGTGGCTGA
>NC_057741.1:12588334-12590822 GCF_004010195.1 Chiloscyllium plagiosum
TCCCTCAGGGTTCAGTGTTGGGGCCGCAGCTGTTCACATTATATATTAATGACTGGATGAAGGGACTGGGGGGCATTCTAGCGAAGTTTGCCGATGATACAAAGTTAGGTGGACAGGCAGGTAGTACTGAGGAAGTGGGGAGGTTGCAGAAGGATCTAGACAGTTTGGGAGAGTGGTCCAGGAAATGGCTGATGAAATTCAATGTGAGCAAATGCGAGGTCTTTCACATTGGAAAAAAGAATACAAGCATGGACTACTTTCTAAATGGTGAGAAAATTCATAAAGCCAAAGTACAAAGGGATCTGGGAGTGCTACTCGAGGATTCTCTAAAGGTAAAAATGCAGGTTGAATCCGTGATTAAGAAAGCGAATGCAATGTTGTCATTTATCTCAAGAGGGTTGGAATATAAAAGCACTGTTGTGCTACTGAGACTTTATAAAGCTCTGGTTAGGCTCCATTTGGAGTACTGTGTACAGTTTTGGGCCCCACACCTCGGGAAGGACATACTGGCACTGGAGCATGTCCAGCGGAGATTCACACGGATGATCCCTGGAATGGTAGGTCTAACATACGAGGAATGGCTGAGGATCCTGGGATTGAATTCATTGGAGTTTAGAAGGTTAAGGGGAGATCTAATAGAAACTTACAAGATAATACATGGCTTGGAAAGGGTGGACGCTAGGAAATTGTTTCCGTTAGGCGAGGAGACTAGGACCGGTGGGCACAGCCTTAGAATTAGAGGGGGTAAATTCAGAACAGAAATCCAGAGACATTTCTTCAGCCAGAGAGTGGTGGGCCTGTGGAATTCATTGTCGTGGAGTGCAGTGGAGGCCGGGATGCTAAATGTCTTCAAGGCAGAGATTGATAAATTCTTGATGTCACAAGGAATTAAGGGCTATGGGGAGAATGCGGGTAAGTGGAGTTGAAATGCCCATCAGCTATGATTAAATGGCGGAGTGGACTCGATGGGCCGAATGGCCTTACTTCCACTCCTATGTCTTATGGTCTTATGGACTCTGAAGATAACAGTTAAGGGCCACAATTGGCTGTGAAGTAGGCAGTTAGCTATACCTCTAAGTTTATCGAATGAGCACTTGTGGAATGCAATACATCATAATGATACCATATCACATGAAACTGGAACCTAGGTCTAAAGGTTTCAGAGAGATGTCCTCTCTCACCTTTCTTTGTATGGAGTTGCGTTCAATAAAATCTTTCAATGTTCACTCAGCTGATTGCTGAAATGACTTTCCTACAACAATGCCTTACAACTGATACCAATATTCCTGGGCTGTGCAGCGAAGCATTGCCTGTCCTGTCATCTATATGTGAAATGACCAGTGCTGTAAAATGGTGCATGTGAACTGTTGAAGACATGATCCTTATCCGATGTAATGTCTGTCTGGAAATAGCTTCTGACACCCCCTGACACAACTTAGACAAATCATGGACACTGGAACCTGAGAGACTGTACCCAAACTCAGCTGATGTTAATTCTGTGCAAGCAAGTGGATTTGAGTCAGTTAAAATCTTACTGGGGTGATAGGGTGGAAGTGCTGTCAGCAAATGGTCAATGCGGAGGGAAGAAAATATTGTTAATAGAATAAGCAAAAGCCTGACCTATATTGTTTCTCTTACTGTCTAATGAAACGAGTCATAGAATTATAGAGCAGTACAGCATGGAAACGGAGCTTTCAGTCCACTTCATCCATGCCAACTAGATATTCTAAATTAATCATGTACACATCACCCTCTGCATGAAAATGTTGCCTCTTAGGTCCCTTTTGTACCTTTCCTCTCTCACTTTAAATTTATGCTTTGGACTCACCTTCCCTGGGAAAAAAGTACCCTGGCTATTCATCCTATCCATGCCCATCATGGCCTATTCCTCAAGGCCCACCCATGACTTATCGATGAGACAAAGATCTCAACAAGAAGCCCAGCAATCACTTCCCTAGCTTCACACAAAGTTCCGGGATATTGTTGATCAGGACCTTTGTGCACTTTAAGACATCCAGCGCCATCTCCTCTGTGTTATGGATACTGTTCAACACATCACTGTTTATTTCTTCAAGTTCTCTAGCTTCCATATCCTTCTCCACAGTAAATAATGACACAAAATACTTGTTTGGTATCTCACCCATCTCCTGAGATTCCATTTATGGACAGCCTTATTGATCTTTAAGGGTATTTCTTATGTAGTTTAATTGCCCACAACCAAAGGAAAGAGACAGGAAACTCTAATGGTTTTTAGTAATAGTCCTTTATGTTATTATACCACTCTTTTCAAAATTACGTTTAAAGTTTGTGAGTATTGCTAGCTAGGCCAATATTTATTAGGAGAAAATGAGGACTGCAGATGCTGGAGATCAGAGCTGAAAATGTGTTGCTGGAAAAGCACAGCAGGTCAGGCAGCATCCAAAGAGCAGGAGAATCGACGTTTCGGGCATGAGCACTTCTTCAGGAATGAGGAAAGTGTGCCAAGCAG
>NC_057741.1:12591650-12645659 GCF_004010195.1 Chiloscyllium plagiosum
GAGGGAGGAGTCTGAGACGGTCCAGGTGAATTTGAGGTCGGGGTGGAAGGTGTTAGTAAAGTGGATGAACTGTTCAACCTCCTCGTGGGAGCACGAGGCAACGCCGATACAGTCATCGATGTAGCGGAGGAAAAGGTATGGGATGGTGCCAGTGTAGCTGCGGAAGATGGACTGTTCCACACATCCTACGACGAGGCAGGCATAGCTGGGGCCCATGCGGGTGCCCATGGCTACTCCTTTGGTTTGGAGGAAGTGGGAAGATTGGAAAGAGAAGTTGTTCAGAGTGAGGACCAGTTCAGTCAGTCAAAGGAGGGTGTCTGTGTAAGGGTACTGGTTGGTACGGTGGGAAAGGAAGAAGCGGAGGGCTTTGAGTCCTTCGTGATGGGGGATGGAGGTGTACAGGGACTAGATGTCCATGGTGAAGATAAGGCATTGGGGACCGGGGAAGCGAAAATCATGGAGGAGGTGGAGGGTGTGGGTGGTGTCCCGAACGTAGGTGGGGAGTTCTTGGACTAAGGGGGACAGGACTGTGTCGAGGTATGCAGAGATGCGTTCGGTGGGGCAGGAGCAGGCTAAGACAATGGGTCGGCCGGGGCAGACAGTTTTGTGGATTTTGGGCAGGAGGTAGAAACGGGCGGTGCAGGGTTGTGGGACTATGAGGTTGGAGGCAGTGGATGGGAGATCCCCTGAGGAGATGAGGTTATGGATGGTCTGGGAGATGATGGTTTAGTGGTGGGAGATGGGGTCATGGTCAAGGGGGCAGTAGGAGGAGGTGTCCGCGACCCTACGCTCTCGGATTAACAAGTTCAACATGCGGCGAAACATCGAACAATTCTTCCGCCGTCTTCGCCTCTGCGCCTACTTCACAACCCAACCTCCACTCCCGGCACATTCCCCTGCAACCGCAAGAAATGCAAAACTTGCGCCCATACCTCCCCCCTTACTTCCCTCCAAGGCCCCAAGGGATCCTTCCATATTCGCCACAAATTCACCTGCACCTCCACACACATCATTTACTGCATCCGCTGCACCCGATGTGGCCTCCTCTATATTGGGGAGACAGGCCGCCTACTTGTGGAACGTTTCAGAGAACACCTCTGGGATACCCGGACCAACCAACCCAAACACCCCGTGGCTCAACACTTCAATTCCCCCTCCCACTCCACCAAGGACATGCAAGTCCTTGGACTCCTCCATCGCCAGACCATAGCAACATGACGGATGGAGGAAGAGCACCACATCTTCCACTTAGGAACTCTTCAACCACAAGGGATGAACTCAGATTTCTCCAGTTTCCTCATTTCCCCTCCCCCCACCTTGTCTCAGTCCCAACCTTCGAACTCAGCACCACCTTCCTCACCTGCGATCTTCTTCCTGACCTCTCCGCCCCCACCCCCACTCCGACCTATCACCCTCACCTTATCACCCTCACCTTAACCTCCTTCCACCTATCGCATTTCCAACGCCCCTGCCCAGAGTTCATCCTCCCTACCTTTAATCTTAGCCTGCTTGGCACACTTTCCTCATTCCTGAAGAAGGGCTCATGCCCGAAACGTCGATTCTCCTGCTCCTTGGATGCTGCCTGACCTGCTGCGCTTTTCCAGCAACACATTTTCAGGCCAATATTTATTGCTCATTCCTAATTGCCATTGAGAATGAGGTGGTGAATAATCTTGCTGTGATTCTGCAGTCCATGTTACTGTTAGGAAAGCAATTTCAGTATCGTGATCCAGCAAAAGTGAGGGAATGATGATAGACTTTCAAGTCAGCATAGAGTATGCCTTAGAGGGATCTTGCCAATGATGACTTTGTTATGTATCTGCCATCCATGTCCATCCCAGTAATAGACTTTTATGATTTCAAAGATATGTCAAAGAAGCCTTGGTGAGGTGCTGTAATGCTAGTCATAGGTGGTACATACTCTACTAAATAGGCACTGATGTTCAAAGGAGATAAGTATTTAGGATGCTGAATGTATACAATTCAGCTGGCTACTTTACCCTGGATGGTATTCAGCTTCTTGAGTGCTATCGGAAATGCAGTCTTTCACCAAGTGGGAAGTATTTAATCATAATCCAGACTTGTGCCTTGAAATGGTGTATAGCATTGAGGAGTCAGGAAGTCAGTCACATTATGTAGAATTCCTAGCTTCTGGCCTAGTCTTGAAACCATAATATTTAATTGGCTGTTTGAGATTGTAGTCAATGGTAACCTGTTGGATGTTTATGGTGGAGAATTAAGCAGTGGTAAAGCTATGGATTGTCAGGAGCTTTTGATTGGATTCTCTTCTTAGGCATAGTCACTGTTGGATTCTCTTATTGGGGATAATTATTGTCTGACAGCAATGTGGAATGAATATAACTTGAGCTTTGCCCATGGGGGCAAACTGTGTCAGCACCTGAGGAGTGGCAAATGGTGCTGAACATTGTGCCATCATCGGCAAACATGCCCACCAGACCATATGATGGAGGGAAGTTTGCTGATGAATCAAATTAAGCTGATTGGGTTTAAGACATAACTCTGACAATCATCTTGGGCCTGCTAACAATGACAATTTTTATAATGGTAAGTAGGTATGACTTCAAAAATGGCAGAGTTTTTAAAGTGACTTACCTTGACTTCAATTCTGGTCAGATTCTTCCGGCAATGTCAGAGACAGTTACTGTCAGCACCCCTCCAGCACTCCATTCTTTTGTCTTTAATTGAACCAAGCCTGGATGAGGTGTGCCATGACATGAATGGTGAGGTGAGGTGTGCCATGACAAGTGCTGGTGTTGGACTGGGATGGACAAAGTCGGAAGTCACATAACACAAGCTTTCAGAGCTCCTTTATCAGATGAAGGAGCCTTACTTCACTTGATGAAGGAGCAGTGCTCCAAAAGCTTGTGATTTCAAATAAATTATTGGAATATAAGCTTGTGTTGTGTGACTTCTGTATGTGGTATTAGCCACCCTGGCACAATGCTCAGGACATGTACCAGCCTCTTGGCTGGATCAGGCTGCATCTCAAAGTTATCCATTTACTCTGTTATCACTCACTCACTTTGGATATACTTGGATGTTCATAGCATCTTTGTTTTGCCTTTCCTTTTTGTATGTTGCTCCTCAGCCAGAGATACCGGGTACAGAGTACTGCTATATTGCCATGCCATTTAACGCCAAAACAAAGCTTGTCACTGTTATCAGCAATCCTCATTCAAAAGGGAGGTAATGCACAGTTGGGAGTCTCAACATTGTGCCAAGCAGCCTTTGAAACTAGTCCATGGGCTTGGATATGGTCACTTGTCATTTGGATGGTTATAGTCAGTGTCCTGTCATCACCAGCTGTGAGAAGCTGAATCTTTTTTCTATTCATTCACGGGATGAGATCCACATTGTTGTGGGTCTGGAAACACACATAGACCAGATCAGGTTAGGATGGCAGTTTCCTTCCCTAAAGGACGTTAGTGAACCAGAAGGTTTTTTTCTAACATTTGGCAGTCATCTTTAGACTCTTAATTCTACAAATGATCATAGAGTCATACAGCATGGAAACAGATTCTTCGGTCTAACTTGTCCATGATGACCAGCTTTCCCAAACTAAAATAGTCCCCATGATTTGGAGATGCCAGTGTTGGATTGGGGCGTACAAAGTTAAAAATCACACGACACCAGGTGATAGTCCAGCAGGTTTATTTGGAAGCACTAGCTTTCGGAGCGCTGCTCCTTCACCACCTGAAAGCTAGTGCTTCCAATTAAAACTGTTGGACTATAACCTGGTGTTGTGTGATTTTTAAAATAGCCCCATTTGCATGTGTTTGGTCCATATCCCTCTAAAACGTTCCTATTCATGTACCAGTCCAAATGCCATTTAAAGGTTGTAATTGTACCAGACTCAACCACATCCTCTGGCAGTTCATTCCATATATGCACTACACTCTGCGCAACAAAGTTGCCGCTCAGATTCCTTTTCAATTTTTTCCCTCCCATCCTAAACTCCCTTTCCCTATTCATTTTATCCATCCATCTCATGATTTTGTAAATGCATGGGTTTCCTCCACGTGCCCCGATTTCCTCCCACAATCCAAAGATGTGCAGGTTAGGTTGATTGGCCAGACTGAATTGCCCGTAATGTCTAGGGATGTTCAGGTTAGGTGGATAAGCCATGGGAAATGCCCAGTTATGGGGACAGGATGAGGGTGTGTGGGTCTGAGTGGGATGCTCTTAGCAGGGTCGGTGTGCACTTGATGGGCCAAATAGCCTATTTCCACATTGTCGGGATTCTATGATATCAGCTGTCTTCAATGCCAATGAAGAATCATACTGGGCCTAAACTGTTAACTCTGCTTTTCTCCACCAATCTGCCAAACCTTTCCAGCCCAGTTTAATTTTTATGTCAAAGAAATAATTTTGAACCTATTTAAGTCGGATATCAAATCGCTAATGGGTAGAAATACTCTGTAGATGCTGGAGGTTGAAATAAAAACTAAGTAGCTGTGGCAGCATATTTGAAGAGGGAAACAAACTTAACATTTCAAGTTCAATGTGTTTCTTCCTTGTAATCTCCTGCTGAGTCTCTCCAGCATTTTCTGTTTTTGTTCTGAATTGTTAGAAGCAACTGTGTGATATTTTTAAACATATATACAATCTTACTGTCTCATGCTGTTCGCTGATTATTATGTTAATATTTTTTAGTGCTGTGTGCTGACTAACGAAGTGAAGCAAAGGTGATAGTGCTGTTTAAATTCTGTGAATTCAATATTAATCCAAAATATCCATGGGATAAACATATGGCTGCTGTTATGACAATTAGGAACAATGTCTACAAGACTAATTGGTACTTAATATAAAATAAATCTTTAATAATAATATTGTTTAAAACTAAATTTATTTTATATTTTTAAACAAGACATGTTTGTATGTTGAAAGAGAATATTCATCATCACAGCTTGATTTTCCTCCCATGGGGAAAAATTTCAGTTTACTTTGACTCTCTTCTTTCAGCACAGTAGAATCTGTAGTCATCAGATTCCTTCAAGAGAGGAGAACACAGCAGCCAGCTTGCTGCACTACCTGAACAAACACAGAGGAACCTTGATTATCCAAAGGACATGGGTGGGGAGTATTTTGTTCAGTTAATCGAATGCTGGATAATCGAGTGCCGGATGACATAGGGAGCATCGGGACCTTGCGATCTTGTTTGAATAATCTAAAATTCAGTTAATCGAATGCCGGATAATTGAGGTTTCTCTGTCACTGATTTTATTTCTCAATTGAGTAGGTAAGTATTGTTGAATTAAAGATGGAATTAACATTTATTTTGCAACAGTGGATATTTAAGTTTAAACTTGGGAAATGCACATCTTTCATGGGATAGATAGCTCAAGCTGGTGCACAGTGGCTCAGTGGTCAACACTGCTGCCTCACAGAACCAGGGACCCAGGTTCAATTCTATCCTTGGGTGACTGTCTGAGTGGAGCTTGCACATTCTCTCCAAATCTGCATGGGTTTCCTTTGGGTACTCTGGTTTCCTCCCACAGTCCAAAGGTACACAGATTAGGTGGATTGGCCATGCTAACTTGTGCCATGGTCTGATTAGTAGCCATGGTAATTGTGGAGTTACAAAGATAGGATAGGGGTCTGGGGTCTGGGTGCGATGCTCTTTAGAGGGTGAGTACAGATTTGATGGGCCAAGTGGCCTCTTTCCACACTATAAGGATTCTGTTGTGAATGCAAAGTTTACACTGTTTACATAACCAACCAGCAGAATGTTCAAGAAATTGATGCCTCCATCAGATAATAAACAGTTGATTGAAAGTAACTTGAGTCAACTGGATCTTTTTTGTCATTGTATCCTGAGTTCCTGTTGACTATCTAATCGCGAGGCACTCCATACTTGGCAGCCTATCATCCAGCCTGACTTGAGGTGGCAATACAGAAGCAAAAGTTCAGGGAAATAAACACACTTGTTTCTCCTGTATAATAACTTTGCTGAAATAATAGATGTACATAAATAATATTATGAGGATTGAATTTTCACCACAGAGGTAGCAACAGGAGCTAACATTGTTATTTGTTCAGCTCAGAAGCTTGACTTCAGCATTAAGGTGGGTGAAGTGAAGATTTTTTAGGTGCTCCCTTCATTGACATGGGGATGAGTTTCCTGTCAATTAAGGCCAATTAAAGGCCTTTTGGCTTTTGGATGTGTTGCAATATAATAATGCCATTTAAAGGTATCCCAACAGAATGGTGTTATCACAGCCACTTTTTAAAGTCAACTTTGTTAAATGAAATATAAAGAGAAGCTCGGCCAGAGGAGAAGAGAGAAGATAGTGAGGATAGAGGTGTCCCTTGATCTTCATGAATTGTGCACACTTAAGGGATTGCGTATTTGGCAGGGAACTTGTCACTGATGGCTAACCCAGCCCTTTCTTCTGAACCTCCCTTCCTGTCATCCCAGTAATCAAAATTACGAACCTTGTTTGAATTGCCTCCAGTGCAAGTATACCCATCATTAAATAATCAAGTAAAAACTGTGTTAGGTACTCTCAATGCCTCACTAATCCAATATACAGTTGGCATAAACCTTCTCTACTTTTAAATTATCTATTCCCCTTGCAATAAAGGTCAACATTCCATTTGCCTTGTATGCTACCTTTGTGATTCATACGTGAGAACACTCACATCCCTCTGTATCATGGCATTTTGTAATCTCCTACCATTGACCCTTTAAAAATCCATGTTGCTAAAGTAGAAGTTGTTTGGTAAGTAGTTTTGAAAGAAATTTCTCTTCAAGAGTCAATTACAATTAATACAACCATGTTGAGATGGCAACTCATTACATCAATTGTAGAATGCTTTCAGTTCCTTATCAGCAGATTCTGTTCTCCCATTTGAATAATATTTTACATCTCTGTTCAGTTTATCATGGTGTTAGGTCATGAGAAGCCCATCACATTTGTCTTGTGTACACTAATGAAGACTGAACCAAACTAAACACAGATAGCAAAAGAAGTGCTCACAATCATATTTAGAACATACTTCATTAGATTTTATTTATGCTAATCATGGATCAAAAGCACTTCAGAGCTTTTCTGAGTTTAGAAGCCGCGAGGTTATGCTGCAGCTCTTTCAAGCCCTGGTTTGGCCACACTTGGAATCTTGTGTTCAGTTCTAGTCACCTCATTATAGGAAAGATGTGGAAGCTTTACAGAGGGTGCAGAGGATATTTACCAGGATGCTGCCTGGACTAGAAGGTATGTCTTATGAAGAAAGGTTGAGGGAGCTAGGGCTTTTCTCATTGGAGTGAAGAAGGATGAGCGGTGACTTGATAGAGTTGTGTAAGACGTTGAGAGGCATGGATAGAATGAATAGCCAGAGACTTTTTCCCAAAGTAGAAACGTTTATCATGAGAGGGCATAATTTTAAGGTAATTCAAGGAAGGATTAGGGGAGATGTCAGAGGTGGGTTCTTTACGCAGAGAGTGGTGGGTGCGTGGAATGCACTGCCAGCAGTTGTAGTAGAGTCAGATTCATTTGAGACATTTAAGCGGCTCCTGGATAGGCACATGGAAGATAGTACAATGAAGGATTTGTAGGTTAGTCTAATCATAGAGTAGGATAAAAGGCTGACACAACATCAAAGGCCGAAAGCCCTGTGCTGTATTGTTCTATGTTCTATGTAAAATTTGTAATATTAACAAAGGTAGCGTCAAGTATACAATGGCTGGCTGCATTTCACTCACTGTAATATTACAACAATGAATATCGCAGTTCATTGGAGAATGCTATTATAGGTACGTTGTATTTGCTGCCGGAAGAGTCAGGCTGTAAAAATGCAATTTTAGTAACAGGAGTGGCAGATAGTGTTTCCAAATCCAATTGACATTGTGATTGAAACTCAAACACCTGAGTTGTCTTTGAATGAGAGAGATGAGCAGACCTTGAATGTTCGGATAGAATCTACTGATGAGGAGCTGAAAGCATTCTATAATTGATTTAATGTTGTTATCTCAACATGGTTGTGTTAATTGTAACTAGTTCTTGAAGAGACAAAGTTTTGGCAAAACTACTAACCAAACATACAACTTCCCCGTTAGCCAGCATAGATTGTTAAAGAGTCAATGTTGTTGATGTGGTGTACATGGACTTTCAAAACTAGTTCCATACTGAATAGACTAGTGTGGAAAACATATAGTTCATGGAACAAAAAGTATGATTGCTGTATCGCCCACTATTAACAATCTGAGGGTGACTATTTGACAAAAATTGAACCAGACCAGCCTTATAAATACAATGACTACAAAAGTTGGTCAGAGATTGGGAAATCTATCGAAAGTAACTCAACTCCTGACTGCCCAAAGACTTTTTACCATCTAAAGTCCACAAGTCAGCACTTTGAAACTGAATTAATGTTTATTCACTGTTTTTAGATCAACATCTTGGAAGCCTGGAAGATAACTAATTAGTCAGTTGAGGACTTGACCCAACTCTGCGGGCAATGCATTGGTACCAGGGAATTTCCACCATGTGGAGAGATTATCAGATAACCCTTGCAATCTCTCAGTTCGTTTCCATGGAGAGGAGTCCTCATTTTGTGTACTGTTTGGCCCTTGAAGGAGGGCCCCTCTGTGGTATTGATGCCACATGCATTCAGCTCCACTATCACAACCCCAATAGAAGCAGCAAAGAGGTGTTGCTGTCAGAGCAGGTTGGCAATTTGTGATGCAGGCAATCGGGTTGGCACTGAGCACGGTGCAACTTCTAACTTCTTCTGAAATCACGTTTTGGATTCTGAACTGTTAGCTTCCCATCTCCCTGTGCTGTAACTTGCTACATTGAACTTGCTTCACGCTGTTTCTCACTCTGATCTTTGTCAGTGAGCTGCAGGTGATGGTTGCTTGTGTGCACCATCATAGGCTGAGCTCCAAATCATTATCGATGCATTCACAGAGTCTTATGATGGAATAAGCTCCAGGCTGAACATTCACAAGACAGAGCTTCTCCACAACCTGCTTGATTCCACCTTACCACACTGTCCTGTGACTGTTTAGATCCATAGATGGACAATGTGGATCAATTCTCATGTTTTGGAAGGTTCCCCTAAGTGAGGCCAGACACGGTTTAATCATTGACCATGCAAGTAACAGAGTGTTTGATGACCAAGGCGTCCAAACGCAGCACCAAGCACATAGTTTACAGAACAACACTGTTACTCGCCACCCTGTATGTATCAAAGCTATGGACAATGTACAGCAGACACTCAAATCTCAGGGCATACTACCCCACTCTCTGAAAAATCTTGTAAGAACAGTTGCAGGCTAGGTATTCCAATATCAACATCTAATCTCAAGCTGACATGCAATGCACTGACCACAACCAATGTCTTAACCAGCCTTGTGAGTGGGCCACATTGTTGACATGCTAAACACAAGATTTCAAAAAAACAGGCTCTCGAAACTAGCTGTCCACTCCGAGCTGCATTAGGACACGTGGTTACCAGGAGACCAGAGGAAGCATTTCATGTATGCTCTCAAAGCCTCTCTGAATAATTACAACATTCTCTTAATTTCATGAGGATCTCTTGTCCGAGACCACTTGAACTGGAAAAGAAGCATTACAAGGGTGCAATCCAATTTGAACATCTCCAATAGGCTTGGGTGGAGGCCAAGTCCAGAGACAGAAAGGGATGATTGAGGTTTCACATGCTCCGACTGCCCACCAGCTGTCCCACTTGTGACAGGGTGTGCTCTGGACTACTCAGTCATCTCAGGCCCCACAACTTTGAACAGAAAGAAAGTCATCATCAGTTTTGAGGGGCTGCTTAAATAAGAAACAACTGGTGGATGGCTAATTGGTCCTGAGACTGCGCAAGCCTGGTCTAGAGGGTGTACACTTAATCAACATGTGCTCTATTTCCAGCAGTGGCAGGTGTATCCAGTGGTACTAGTGAGTTTGCTGATGTGCCAGCCCTGTGGTTCGATGACAGGCCCAGGCATAGCCACTTAATTGGTTGACACTCTCACAATGCAACCTAGGACCTGCCCAATGTAAGGTCGACCCCCTAGTATCCATCCCAATGAGTGAAACAACAGCCCACTCAGTAAAGTCCTGGTCAATGTCAATATTTTATAAACAGCTCCAGACTGAAAAGATTATTCACACTGAAGCGATTGTAATGAGGTCAGCCAAGTTGACCAGGTGGGGCTGTTAATCCGGTCCAAGCAGGGAGCCCTGGCTGACAGATGTAAGCAGGTGTGTCAGAGATTCTGTTCACTATGAGAGCTGGCTCTGAGGAAGCCAGACCAGTGTCCTTTATTGGTCAGAGCATTGAGTATAGGAGTTGGGAGGTCATGTTGCGACTGTGAGGGACATTGGTTAGGCCAATTTTGCAATATTGCATGCAATTCTGGTTTCCTTCCGAACAAAGGATGTTGTGAAACTTGAAAGAGTTCAAAAAAGACTTAAAAGGATATTGCCAGGGTTGGAAGGTTTGAGCTATAGGGGAGGCTGAATAGGCTGGAGCTGATTTCCCTGGAACGTCAGAGGCTGAGGGATGACCTTACAGAGGTTTATAAAATGATGAGGGGCATGGATAGAATAAATATACAAGGTCTTTCCCTGGTGTGGGGGAGTTCAGAACTAGAGGGCATAGTTTCAGGATGAGAGAGGAATGATACAAAAGGGACCTAAGTGGCAATGCATTGGGTGGTGCGTGTATGGAATGAGCTGCAAGAGAAAGTGGTGGAGGCTGGTACCATTACAGCTTTTAAAAAGCATTTGGATGGGTATATAAATAGGTAGGGTTTAGCGGGATCTGGGCCAAGTGCTGGCAAATGAGACTGGATTAAGTTAGGACATCTGGTCAGCATAGACAAGGTGGACCGAAAGGTCTGTATCCATACTTTATATCTCTATGACTCTATGACTCTAAATACAGTGTACGTGTAAGTACGGGGTGACTTGATGATGGGATACCGGCCTCTGGAATTACTTCACATAACCCAATCTAATTATCCTTGTGATAATGAGAATCCAATGAAGGACAAGCAGCTGGAAAGGCTGACAGAAGGGACAGTTCAACTCTATTTTGATTTATAACTGTATGTTCTGCAAAGACCAGAGAGTAGTTTGAACTAAGTAGTGTTAAATGAGAAGATTTGGTAGGAACTGAGCCCACTAATGAATGGTAAAATAAATCAACAGATCCTGCAATACTGAGAAATGTTAACATTCAACATTTCAAATCACTTCTGCAATATTAATATATCATTTGAGAATCATCTACCTAAATGTTTCTTTCCTTTGAATATTTTTCTTTTCTTTTCTAAAACAGGTCTATTGACCTGTGTCCTTGACCAAGGTTTTTGGTCAATAGTCCTATTAATGTTTTAAATGGTTCGGTGCCAACTTTTATTTCGCAATAAATCCTGTGACATGTTTTGTGATGTTCTATTATGTTGAAGGGAAGATATTTTGTCGTGCAATCGGAAACATTCCTGCACCCGAACTGAAGGCTCTTGAGTCAAGTCCCTCCCCTGATCCTGATGGTCAAGTTAGATGTGTTCATAATGTGGTTAAACAGGTTATTGTTTTGGTGAACATGTCAAACAATTTTAAAAATCACAAGAGCAATTGTTGTTTAAAGCCTGCATAATCAGTTTAATTACCTTTCTGTCTTATTCCAGTGCATTATTCTCCTCCTAGCCTTTCCCCCTTTTTGATTGGAATGTGAGGACACTAGGCTTCTTTCCTGATACATTCAGTTTCCAGTTCATGACTGTCTCTACCACTAAGCCTAACTCCCAAAATCCAGCACCTAGAAGTTTTTATTCGTTCATCATCCCTAAGCTCTCAATCAAGCTGAAAGCATCGGATCACTTTCCATATATGGCTTCAGAAAATACATTCATTTATGGATGTGAACATCTCTGACAAGACTAGCATTTGTTGCTTATCCCTGACTGCTGTTGAGAAAATGGTGGTGGCTTTCTTGAGCCGCTATAATCCATCTGGTGTAGACCCACCCACACTGCTGCCAGGCTGTTGATCCAGTGACTGTGGAGCAGTGATGCTATAGTTACAAGTCAGCATTGTTTATAACTTAGAGAGAAGCTTGGTGCTGATGATGTTTGCAGGTACCATGCTATCCTTGTCCTTCTAGCTGAGACATTACAGGAACCGAAGGCATCATTGTAAGAAGAAGCTTGGTGTGTTGCTGCTGTGAATCTTGTAGATAATACCCACTATGGCTATGTAGCTGTGCTGGAGCATTCTGGCTGGGGGCACAATGGTTTGGAGTGCAAGTCTTCTGTACTATTGTCAGGATGTTGTCAGCACTTGAAGCTTTTGCTGTGCACAACATATTCAGTCTTTTTTGACCTCACATAATGAAACCAAGGTGGGGCAGACCATGCCAAGGATTAGGCATTAAAGTTTTGGGAAATTGGCAAATAGGTGAAATCCCACAAGAAAGATGATTTTAATCTGGCAAAAGAGAAATAAAGATCAACAATAATGGAAACCAGCTCCATTTTTGCACTGTGACTCTGTACCCCTAACTCTTCTGCTTGCCAAAAATATTTTAAAAATTGTAACACCTTTCAGGTCTGAAGAAGTTATTTTGGACATATAACATTAATCCTGTTTTTCTCTCTCCACAGATGCTGCCGTAACTGCTGAGTTTCTACAGCATTCTGTGTTTGTGGGCGGCACGGTGGCACAGTGGTTAGCACTGCTGCCTCACAGCGCCAGAGGCCCGGGTTCAATTCCCGCCTCAGGCGACTGACTGTGTGGAGTTTGCACATTCTCCCCGTGTCTGCGTGGGTTTCCTCCGGGTGTTCCGGTTTCCTCCCACAGTCCAAAGATGTGCAGGTCAGGTGAATTGGCCATGTTAAATTGTCCGTAGTGTTAGGTAAGGGGTAAATGTAGGGGTATGGGTGGGTTGCGCTTCGGCGGGGCAGTGTGGACTTGTTGGGCCGAAGGGCCTGTTTCCACACTGTAAAGTAATCTAATCTAATCAAATCTAATTTCCAGCATCTGCAGTATTTTGCTTTTATTCCCAGAGGATTGGCCTAGACCAGTCCAGTAACATAACCAATACATCACCATTCTCCTTACTGTTGTGTGGGCCCTACAATCCCTACAATCCCTACAGGATGAGCTGTTAAATCCTGCATTCACCACTAAGTAAGGGATCATGTCTGATACATAACATCTGACGGTACTAATAAAGTGCTGCTCGATTGCATATTCTACAATGTGTTGAAAGCATTGATAATGTCACAGGAACCTGATGCTATCTTTATATAAACTTCAACAGTATTCTGATCTACCAGGAGGACTATGCAACTAATTAAGCTGAAACCAGGATTCACTATGATGGGTGAGAAATTAATATGTGAAGATAAAGCTAATTTCTGCAGTAGTACCACTATTTATAAAGTATTGTAATTCAGAGTCAGTATAATAAAGGTGATTTTTTTTCTCTTGATTGAATGAGAGGTCAGTCGTATTTTATTTAAACTAAGAGATGCCTGGCAAATAAAGTCATTATTTTATAGTTGAATTGAACATAATTATTTCTGCAATATTTGATGGAAGCAATTTTTCTTGTTGATCTCGTTGATAGTCCAAGGAAGTCAAGTGGTGCAGTGAGGTAGAACACTGTACTTTCATGTCTGGGTAGGAGATTTGAATTTAATTCCTACTGTGAGCATTTGCTTCTTGTGTTGGCTGAAGTGCACAATTTTGAATATCAACTCATTGGAATTTCTATGACTAATTAACCAGCTAAATTTCCAAATGTGATTAAACTCTCTCTGTGTTATAATGCAGCAACTAGAAATACGATAGCTGATAAGATGGCAAGATGTGACATCAGAACTTTTAACACTCATTGTATGGACTTAAAAAATTACCAAAATTGTCAAAAAGACTACCAACCAGATTTAGATTAGATTCCCTACAGTGTGGAAACAGGCCCTTTGGCCCAACAAGTCTACACCGACCCTTCGAAGAGTAACCCATTTCCACCTAAGTGATGCACCTAATACTATGGGCAATTTAGCATTGCCAATTCACCTGACCTGCACATCTTTAGACTGTGGGAGGAAACCCATACAGACACAGGGATAATGTGCAAACTCCACACAGACAGACAGTTGCCTGGAATCAAATCCCTGTCCCTGGCGCTGTGAGGTAGCTGGGCTAACCACTGAGCCATCCCAAATTTGTCAGAGAAAGCTGTTAAATAGGTCAAGACATTTAAAAGTGCTGCCTTTCAATTCAACGAAAAAAAATTAGCATGTTTCAAACAAAAGATTGATTACTGATGCACTATGTCCATGATAAGAGTCGGAGGATCTGCATTATGAATTTTGCTGCAGGATTGATTGCACAACCATCTATTATTACAGTTCTGAGGAAGGGTCACTCAACCAGAAACATTAACTCTGATTTGTCTCCACGGATGCTGCCAGATCTTCAGTGCTTTTCCAGCATTTTTTGTTGTTGTTGCTGATTTACAGCATCCACAATTCTTCATTATTATTACAGTCCAGTGTCTACCATTTGACAGTTTGTTTGAGAGTCATAAATGGTATAGATTCTTTGTGTGAGTTACAATGCTTGTTGTTACAGACTTTGTTTAGTTGAAGGCATTTAAATGAATGAAATGATTTTTAAAATTAAGTGTGTCTTTTTTTTCAATATAGCAAAGTCTGAAATGAACACATCAAACCTTTATTTTATTACATCTAAAAGTGTCTTAATGCCTGCCCATAGTGGAGGAGTGAGTTGCCTTCGTCAGTATAAAAACAAAGTGGGTCATTGTGAAGGCATGAGTTGGCATGGATGGAGCATAGAAAATTTCAGGGGAGTGATGATGTGAGGAGTGAGAGCTGGAGGCATTGGTTTTAATAGTAATCTATTGTAATACTTCTTCATGGTGTTGGTGCATCCTAGACAAACTATCCACGCAGGCTGCCTCTACACTTGGCAACCTGAGCTTTTGTTCTGCAGTTGTCTAGCCCATCTCCCAGGTCGACCCAGAAAAGAAAATCTGAACTTCAGGCTACTTCTCTTTTTCCCAGGTTTGTTTACAAAGTCAGAAAAAAATCCCATTTCTGCTTCTGGGTCATGGATTGAGTGTTATGACCTGCGAAGAATCATATATATCAATGGGACATTGGCTCAAAGTTGCCACAATAAGTTCACCTTTCAGAGGCTGGCTTTCCCTGATCTTTTCAAGGAAGATGCTTAGGCCATGCATGGCTTAAGGATTACAAGCCAGATATCATGCTGCAAAGAATAATGGCTTATTAAGAGGAATGTGTGCAACAGTACAGGGGAACATCACAATGCAGTGATGTCGTAATTAACATGGCCAGTCGATTCTTAAAGAAACCATGCAGCCTTCACAGTCTAAAAAGGGTAGTGCTCCTATTAATTCCACAAAAATATTGCAGATCACTGTGAACATGCACACCACCTCGCAAGTTCCCAAATCCATGACGATCCAGAAAGCAGGAACTAAAAATGTCCAGTATAGCGTCTCTGTGTAATAAACATGTTCAGGCCATCCAAAATGCAAGTGGCATAGGAAGGTTCAACTGGCTTTGATACATTGCCTACTTAAGGCAAATAAAGACTGAAGTTGAATTTTGGACTTGGATCTTCAGATTCTCATATCAATCACACTGCCCATGTAAGCTTTTAATCCCACTTTCTCAAATCCATCGGGTTCACTCCAGATATCAATAACCGAATATACCCAATGGTCTTTGTTAAAGCAAAGTACACAACAAAAAAACTGCAGAAATCTTATTCTACAATGTTCTCAATCATAAGTGAACACTTTTATGGGGATTTGTCCAAAGATCAGACCAGACCAGGTGATCAGCCTGCGCCATTTTATCTTTTAATCTTTGCTCAATTGTCTCCCCAAGCTAGCTAAATTTTTGCTTTGACCTAAGTTGCCTTATATACTTGCCACTAAGAAGAAGCGATGCAAACTACACTCTTGATAATAGTCAGTCTCAAAAAATGATAAATTTGACAAATGGCAAGCAACACAAACATACAATTTTTCTATGTTGATTTAATCAATTAACTCATTGAGATTTGCTTGTGTCTCCTGAGAAAGACACTTACCTCTTGTTTTTAATGAGTTTTGACAGAAAACTTAGGTTTACTGTTCACTACTTTTACATCATCCAATCTGCTATATGATATTTACACAACACAATTCCATGATAATCAGAAATTCAGCTGATAAATAGTCAACATTATCACAATTGAATCACTGCGTCCATTTTAAACAAAACATCCCACTTTTTTGGAGTTACTGTGACAATTCAGTCCACTAGGTACAAGGCTTCAATCTAAATATGTATGCATTCTTTCAGCATAACTGTAACAAAGCTTTTAAAAATAACTGTGATGTTTCTAATCATTAGGCCATCACCAGGTTTCATACGTTTCGTCTTTCTCATTTCATTCATTTAACTTCATTTCAGCTAACCTAGGTTAATGTCTACCTTCATTTCCTGCTAAAAGCCCAGCATTCCATTTTTGTAATGGCTTCAGAAGCAAAACAATCACTTTTCAAATGGCCATCAAAGATGATACCATTGAAGTTGTTCAGATTACTGTTGCATGTTAAAGTTTTGCTCAAAATGTTAAGTTCCTAATGTTGAAACTGCTTGGTGCTGTCAAGTACTGTGAACTCCCATGCACTGGAACAAAGTAAAAATTTAATGTCTATTTCTTCACTAGATTACTAAACATCACTAGATTACTAAATTCCCCAAGGCTATCTTTCTACCAAAATGATGAAAAATTGTGGACAATCCTGTCACATAAGATCATCAGGAAGTAACCCCACTCCCTTCACTCACCCCAATGAAATAACATAGAGGACGGAGAGGATGTTAAATCTATTGAGATCACTCAAAGACAGTGACAGTTTTTATTAAAGTGTGCAAGCACTCAGTTCACTGACACTTTTAGTTTTAATCAGTAACTGGATGCAGAGCTGGAGTTGATTGCGTATCGACTGCTAGACTTATTTGTTATAATAACCAACTTGAAATCGCCTTTGATAATTTGACTGAAAGAGAAAGCCATGAGCATTTGCTGATTAAAATGAAAATGTAGGTGAGATTCAGGAAACAGACATGCGATATTATACTGTCAGATGAAAATTGTAGGATTAGTTGTTCTTCCATAACAAACATGACAATTTATCTTCCTGAATTAATATTGATAATTAATTCCTCAGTCAGTGCAGGGTACAAGGCCTGGTATTAAATTTTTAGTGATACATGAACCTGGCTTCTGTTACCCTTCACTTTGTGGAAGACAATTCCACTCCAGATCAGAAGATTAATGGGTTCAGGCCAAGTGGGATTTAATTGCCAGGCTGATATTTAAGTGCAACAGCGAGGAAGTGCTGCACTGTTGGACGTGGCATCTTTCACATGGGATGTTAAAGAGTGGCCCAGCCTGACCGATCAGGTAAATGCAAAAAGGTGCATGGCACCAGTCAACAAACAGCAGTAGAGTTGTCTTAGTGTTTGGCCATCAGCAAACACCTAAAAGAGATGAGAGTCGAGAGTGTCATGCTGGAAAAGCACAGCAGGTCAGGCAGAATCCGAGGAGGAGAGTCAACGTTACAGGCAAAAGCTTTTGCCCAAAACATCGATTCTCCTGTTCCTCGGATGCTGCTGTGCTTTTCTGGCACCATACTCTCGCCTCTCATCTCCAGCATCTGCAGTCCTCACTGTCACCTAAAAGGGATTGCCTGCTCATTGCTGTTGCTGAGCTCTTGAGTCCAAATTGGATGCCATGTTTCCATGCATTCAACATTACTCTTTCAGACACCTTTGGAAGAGTTACATAAATTTCTTTCCTTCCTTCCTCCCTTCTATTTCTTCTTCCTCTGTTTCTTTTTCCTTCATTCCTTTCTCTTATTTTTATTTTATGGTGTTGATAAATACTGGGGTTTCTAAAATAATTTTATATTTAACTTTTCAAGGTACATTGCAGATGTTCAGGGATAAACGATACAATCTGTTCGCTCTATCCAACCTGATAAAGAGCACTTATTGTTGAGGACAGAGGTTCGCAAATGCATCTCTCGCATATTCCCCCTTCCTAGAACCAAAATGTTGCTAAAGGCTGTCCATCTAGTACCCACAGCTAACTGAAAGAATGCAGGTTTTATTTGTTTATTCAAATACAAATATCCAGAGCAAAGTCACAATCTCCACATTTGCTAAGTTTAAGGTTATTAGTTCCTCATTTAGTCTGTAATACTCACTGTTTGTGTGCTTATTTAGAAAAACAAGGGGCTTTATACTGAGACCACAGCAATTTAAGTTGGCTGTGCAGGAACATTGGTTTGTCCTGAATCTGTTTAGTGATGACCACTTGCGCAATGATGGATCAATGCTTGACATTTGACAGATAGGATTTGTCACAAAGAACTTGTTAGTAACTTCTTCAGTTTCTCATTCTTTGATCCAAAGGAATGTTGGTGGATCTTGTTCAGGAATATTTCATAATGTGTAGCATTGAGATGAGAAGCCGATGGTAAAGAATGTTCAACAGGTCATCATGAAGGGGCATTGAAATGCAGCATACATCATTCCAACTAGGTTGTGGGTTTTCATCAGTCAACTAATGTGTGAGAGACTGATGTTTGCATGGACAGGAAGGAAGAGTATGGGTGTTGTGTGGAGAGTTCTAATTCAGTTGAGTGTTAATAAGATGTACATGGGGTAACTCATGCCAAACAGTTGCATAGTACTTTGTTGCAAGGTGTGATAGGATCCAGGATGTTTTATTAATAGATTGTTTCTGGTTTTGACCAATTCTACTTTGATTGTCAAGGGCTAAGTCCTATTTAGAATGACTCCTAGTCTATTGACTTCATGTCAAGCTTTAGATTCTGACTATATGTTTTTGACACTGGCATTGCTAAACTGGAATGCACCATTTTAGGGGATTCAGCTTGAGACACCATGTGCTGTCATTGACCATCAACTTTGTGATGTCTTCATTAATGACCTGGTTCAGCATATGGAAGAATGGAACCTGGATGACACAACAGATGTCAGCAGCAAGAGACCTGATTGTTGGCAGGTCATTTGTGTATCTGTTGACTAGTGCTAGGGCTAGCACTGAGCTCTGTGGTAATCCTCTGACTAATCTTCTCCATGCATTTCTCCATACTCCATGTTTCACTCCAAATCATCTATTGTGGGAGAATATTTCTACAGTCCGGACTCAGGTTGGAAGTATTCTAGGCAGCTTTATGAAGCAGGCCAATGTGTGTGTTATATCTAAGGCAGCTGCCAGTTTCACCAGGACTTCACATTCTTTTATAAGCCATTTTTGTTGTGACTGCCAGAACTCAATCACATTTGGTGGACCCCTTATAGAAACCAGCTAGGTCTGCATTAAGGATCATTTCTATGGGCACAGGATAGGTTGCTCAAAAGTTTTACAGCAATGAAAAATATTGCATTTGGTTACTAGCTGGCTGCAGGGTGTGATATTTTTTGGGTTTTGAAAAGCAATAGGCCACACCTTTTGAGAGTAAATTTGATTTCTTGAGTGTAAGTGAGTTTGGGTTTCTAAATGACTCAAAATGCTAACAGGTAAGAACTGCCAACTAACTGCCCTCTCCCCAGAGTCCATCTGTTCAAATTAAAGTCAGCCTTAACTCTCACCACTAGAAAGAAGAACGGCTGCTAATTTCTTTCCATTACTCTAGTGAACAATATTCAACCTCTCAAGTTTCATGTTTAATGGCTTAAGTTCTGAGAATCAACTGAACAAGTGCATCAATCATTAAACACGTCATCCAGCCATTTAGAAAATCTAGTAATAGATTTATCCTTTTGAGATAATAAAATTGATTGCATGGCCCACTGAGAAATGCAACTTAATCAAATTATTTTTATTGTCTAGGACATAAATTTGATTAATTTGACCTAACGCACTCAGTTTGTAGGCAAGGAGACTTAAACAGGAAGCTCAGAGATGTGGCCCAGAGCAAGGCTAATATTATGTAATTGTTCTATTTAAATCTGTAACATGAAGAGGTTCACTGAACGATGTGTAAAAGCCTGTGGCATAAGAGTTGGTTTCTTTAACAGTGGTGTAACCAGACTTCATGACTTTGATTTGTGAATCCTGAGGAACACCCCAAAACCCCATTTTCCCAACATGTCTCACAGTGGCATCCTGTTGCACCAATAAGTTCATTAAGGGGGAACCTCCAATATTTAATGGATTGTAAAGTGTGATTGAAGTACATAAGCAGTATTCCAAGTGTCAAATTCCTACCTCAAATAGAGATTTCAAGACCAGTACTCATGTGTAAAATAATACTGTACAGTCTGACTCGTTTTTAATGCCACACTCTCCCTCTATTATTGGTTGTATTTTTAATTGGCCTTCAACTGTCAATTCTTGAAATGGGGCTTAGGTTCCTACCACAGGAAAATATAATGGAGCATCCAGAGAGGCCACCCAACATTCCTGATTGATGGATGCCTACTTTCTGGGCCCTGAACATCATTATGCGTCAAGTTCATGGTGAGCTATTGGTTGAATTTTATGTTGGATCCCTATCTATTTGCATAATATTCAGTGCACTTAACTGTGCTCACCCTGTGGACTATTCAAAGGTATTGGGCCATTAATTTGTGTGACGTGGGTCAGGGGGAAATCTCAAATCTGATAGCTGCCAGTCAATCAGATGGCTGTCAGCTTTATTGTCCCAGTCGTGGTGCTCATTGCTAGAACTGCAGATAGTCCCAGAAGTGACAGAGCCTAAAGAGAGGGAGGTGATGATGTTGAGGCAATCTCACTGGACTGATAATCCAGAAGCCCAGATCATTGTTCAGGGGTCACATGTTTAATCCCAAAAAATACTAAAATATGAATTCAATAAAAGCCAGGAATAAAAAAAGACTTAATTGCAAATATTGCAACCACTGTCAATTTTTGTAAAAACACATATGGTTCACTAATGTCATTTAGGGAAGGAAATTTGCCATCTTGACCGAGCCTGGGCTACATGTGACTCCAGAACCACAATTAGGGATGGAACATAAATGTTGGCCCAGCCAACAATGCTCACGTTCCATGAATGAAGACTTAATATTGAACTCCATCCTTTTGTTTCTTAGGTCAGTTTGATAACTTACAGATCCTGACAAGGAGTGGAGTTGGATAGGAAAGGGAGGGAAGCCAAGATTGCCAAGGTCAGGAGAATTGCAGAGATGGAAGACCCAAGAGACGGAGAATTCCTTTGGGAGGGCGTCAGATGGACACAGGCTAAATCGCAGAGGCAGTGTAGAAGGCCTTTAAACAGCCATTCAATAATCACCAAAGGATCCCAAATGGCCTACAAGCGAGTAGAAGCCCTGTTGGGGTTCCTAGAGGAATTCCAATTTTCCTGAGGTTATTAATCCTCCTCTGTCACTGGCAAAATTGTAGTGGGGACAGGATGCTACTTGTAGGCAGTATGTACATTTCTACTGCATAGTGTCAAAAATTGCAGCCCTCCTTCCCCAGAATGCCATTCCAGTCTAAATGCACAGTCTATATGATCCAAATAATACAAACCAGTTGACCCGATGGTGTTCTAGAATGTGTCTGTTCAGGGTGTGTAAGATGCGTAAAGGAGCCACATTATATGCTTCGGTGTCTTTACATTAGAAGTTAGGACAAGGAGGAAGCTGAACATGTGTTGCTGGAAAAGCGCAGCAGGTCAGGCAGCATCCATGGAGCAGGAGAATCGACGTTTCGGGCATGAGCCCTTCTTCAGCATTCCTGAAGAAGGGCTCATGCCCAAAATGTCAATTCTTCTGCTCCTTGGATGCTGCCTGACCTGCTGCGCTTTTTCAGCAACACATTTTCAGCTCTGATCTCCAGCATCTGCAGTCCTCACTTTCTCCTAGAAGATTTTAACCTACTGCGAATCCTCTTGCAAGGATGCCTTCCTTGAAGAAGCTCTCTTCCTCCCTCTACAAGATTTCAGTCAGTCCCTCTCTCACTGCACACCCCAGGTCATCTCCTCTGCCCAGATGCTCTTCAGCCACGTTCTCAAACAGACTCACTACCACAGCCACATTTCCTTCCTCAGTACCTGCCCATTCCTGAAGAAGGGCTCATGCCTGAAACGTCGGTTCTCCTGCTCCTTGGATGCTGCCTGACCTGCTGTGCTTTTCCAGCAACACATTTTCAGCTCTGATCTCCAGCATCTGCAGTCCTCACTTTCTCCTACAAGGAGGAAGCTAACTAACAAATGATATATTAACCTTCAAAATACTTACTTATAGAACATTAATGCCCATGGGTACCAAACCTTCCACTTCACAGGGACTCCATCCTTGCCCTATCCTGCTTTTCTCTACCAGATTTAGCAGTATTATTATCTTTAGTCTTTCATGGCATATGGATGTTGCGGACAATGCCAGCATTTGTTGCCCATCTTAATGGCCATTTCAGAGTAAATGATCAACAATAATGCTTCAGCTCCAGAGTCTAATGTGGGTATGGATGGCAGATTTTCTTCTCTAAGGGACAGGAGTAAAGCTAATGAGTTCAAACAATATTATTTGCCAAGGTCACTATTAGTGAGACTAGTTTAATATTCCTGTTTTATTGAATGATTTTGAAATCCCTCTGGCTGCCAAAGTGAGATTGAAACCGTGTTCTCCACAACATGAGCCTATGCCTCTGGATTACTCATCCAGCAACATTGCCACTATCTCCCCAATCCTCTAATGGAGCTTCATCAAAATGGATATTTCACGGCATTAGGAAAATTAGTGGGTATGGCCAGAGGCCTGATCAAAGGTGTAACTTTTAGGAAGACTCTTGAAAATAGAAAGAAAAATCAAAAATGTTGAAGATGAATTTTCCAGAGTATGGGAGCAATATAGTTGAATGGCCTGCAATTGAAAGTGCAGTGAAGGTTGTAGGAGGGCGTAAAGCTTGGCACAGAATGGTTTTTGAGCAATTAGCAAAAGCCATGGAAAATAATTGTGAGAATAGATTTGAGTTCAGCATTTCTCTTCAATCCTGATGAAGTGTATGTGTATGCGTGTGAGAGAGAAAGAGAGAGAGAGAGTGAGATGAGGACAGATGGGGATGTAGGTTTACCTTAATTAAGTACTGATAAAAGTAAACATAACCTGTTATCACTAGCATTGCATTGAAGTACTTGGAACCTTTCACCACCAGTAGTGAATAACATTGCAAGATACGTTGATCTGAAAATTAATATTTAAAGTATAAAATTGAGAATATTCAGGAGAGAAATTCACCTATCATCCTCCTGTTTAGCATGCATAAAATGGGCATTGGGTCTTTCATTTTCAAGTAGCAATTTGCAACATCCAAAATGCACCAGTCACATATTGTGTGTATTTTA
The DNA here is from genome assembly GCF_004010195.1 of Chiloscyllium plagiosum. Classification (NCBI taxonomy): domain Eukaryota; kingdom Metazoa; phylum Chordata; class Chondrichthyes; order Orectolobiformes; family Hemiscylliidae; genus Chiloscyllium; species Chiloscyllium plagiosum. The sequence continues at coordinate 12,615,084 of NC_057741.1, forward strand.
GTCATGTAACACAAACACCTGAAAACAGCAGGAATCTAATGAATATATCAGTTACAATTTAGTCTGTTAGAATTCTCCCATCTCTCTATCAGATTCTCCATTTTCCTATTAAATTATAAAAGACTGTATACATTTGCCCCCTGCAGGGTGTTTTACTTTGTACATCTTTGATTATATTATCTCATGTAACATAAGAAACTTGCATAAATATTGTGGTGTTTCAGTAAATGTCTGTAACCTTCAGTTTTGTTTGTATTTATAGCTCCTGATCTACTATTTTTCAGTAAAGCACTCTCACAAATTTCTTATCTTGAACAAACATGTATGCTGATCACAATGAAATTATCTCTGTCATCTTGCTGGCCAGCGTCTTGTATAAAGATTTGTCTTGCTGTCTGTACTCATAGAAACTGATGTTGCTGACTGAACATCAGTGAATTCAGACAAAGTTATTATGCAATTGGTCTTCAATTGTTTTCCAAATATCTATCCCAGAGATATTGGAGTCATTTTTATAGGTGTCCACTGCTTCTTACTATGGATGTGAGCTTGGCTCGAGTCAAGGGAGTTTTACCTGATGTGGCAATGTTTATATTAGTTCCTGTAACAGAAGAAACTAAGCACTCATATGATGGTACTGAAGAATCCAAAAAACATTTATTACAGCTAACAATTGCACACCAAATGACATTCCTTAGACAGCTAAATGTCTTGGCTAATATTAAGTTAATAGGTTCCAACAGAGCTGTATGAACAGCATGCCACGTTTCAAGTCTTCCTAAGGAAAGATGGAATGTGATAACTTTATGCCCTCAGGCCATAGGCAGTGATTATATCATCAGCATGTCTCTTAAAGATGCAAACTACCTACTGGCCAAGAGACATAACATAGTATTTCTGAATATAAAAAGGATCCATATGGCGCTGTTGGATATTGGAGTTACTTATGTCTGAAAGCAAAAACCTGACCGTTCATCACGATGAGATCCCAATAAAAGGTTTCAAGATGAATGTTTGATAAAGGAATCTACATTGTAAAAACAAAGACTCATCATCAGATGAGAAAAACTGACTGTGAGCCTACTTTAAATACAAAATATTGTGCTTGCTTTGGAGATGTGAGTTGCATTACCACTTTGAACTTGTGACCCAATTTAGTGTAAATATGAGACTTGACAGGTCTGTGAGAATCACTCTGAAAGCAGTTTTTTTCCTATGTCTAGCTCTATAATTATAGGGCTTTTGCATATATTTTAGTTTAAATTTTCAGCCTGTGAAGACTACTTAGTAATTTTACCCATTGGAAGAACTTCCATCATGTTATTTTTGCTTTATTCTTCTGTGTTTTGTTTGACAAATGTAAATATTTTTAGCAAGGTTTGTGAAGGTTTGTAGCTCAGGTTGAGGTTTAGGGTGTAGGTTTGCTCGCTGAGCTGTAGGTTTGATATCCAGACGTTTCATTACCTGGTTAGGTAACATCATCAGTGGCGACCTCCAAGTGAAGCGAAGCTGTTGTCACATAGATCTAGATGCCATCTATCAACCCCTCAGAAAACGAACAGGAAATGAAATCACCACAAAACACCAGGAACCCCATCCAGGAGAAAGATATAAACAGAAAGCAGGAGAGAACAGCTTCGCTTCACTTGGAGGTTGCCACTGATGATGTTACCTAGCCAGGTAATGAAACGTCTGGATATCAAACCTACAGCTCAGCGAGTAAACCTACACCCTAAATGTAAATATTTTACAAAAAGTATTAATTGGAATTTGCTTGTTCCCACTGAAATTATTTTCTTGCAAATTTCAAATGGTACTTGGAAGAGATCATCATAGATAAAACTAAATATCAAATTTGTGACTAGAATTCATTCATTTATAGATTTCAAACTGGACAAAATGTAATTTTCTCCAAATGCTGGTATACTTATGCATGGTATTTGTCAAGGAAATAGATTCAAAGAAGATATTTCATTACTGGTACTGGAACTGAGGACAACAAAGTTAATCTGCCCATTCAAGTTAATATAATCTTTCACTACTCATCAGGAGGGTGATGAGGTTGGTTGAAGCAAATGATGAGGATAATTTTCATCCCACAACCACTCCACATTCAGGATTTAAAGAAATGAAAATCTGGTGCAATTCAGAATTTACTTGGTGAAGGTCCATTTTAATTGTGATGCACATTGGGGATGTATAATTGAGCTACAATCTGAAATTCATCAACAAATTCTGAAGCCAGTACAGAAGATCTCTGCAACTGTGCAAGATGAGTATTCAGCATGTCAGTTAAACCTGACAGGGACAAGGCTTCAGGGTGACCTCCAGGCATTTAGAAAGGCTTTCAAAGTAAGCGCATTAGGTCTTTTAAAAGCCTTTCTGGTAAGTTTTCTTCTGTTACCAAGGAACATGAAAAATTTCATGAGTCTTAATGTCAGGGACAGTTATTTATTTTGACTCAAGTTGCCTTGATTGAAATTGTGTTATTGCATAGCTCCTAGACTAGATGGGCAATGTACCTTTTAAGGCATTTACAAGACATCTGAACATCGGACATAATAGTACCACTTCACTTTCAGCCACTCTCTATGTAATGGAATTTGTGCAGTGTGTTCAGTGGATTGTAAGTATGTCATACAACAGCAGTAAGCTCAGAGCCCTGCCAATGTATGTCTGTTACATATGTGCAGATATTTAGTATTTTTAATGAGTTCAAGATGTCATGACAAGAACTCAATCTGTATGATATCTATTACATGGCCTATCACTGAGGGTAGCACTCAGACCATAGCAATAGGTTTGACCCAAGAAATCATATTAATTATTACCTTTGAAGCTTTCCACCTGGAGTCCATCAAGCTCATGTGGTCAGAGGAAAAGAGGAGTGAGGAGAAGGGTACTTGACATTTCTTTTATCAGATTGATCCTCTCAGCCCATTCATCCTGCATACGTGGCCCAACTTTTGCAGTGGGATACAGCACAATGAATATGAACAGATAGTATTGGTGACTTTTCTTTCTTTTTTTAGATGGCTTTGCTAATAAACTGGCTGATGAAGGGCTTATGCCCGAAAGATCGACTTTCCTTCTCCTCAGTTACTGCCTGACCTGCTGTGCCTTTCCAGCACCACACTTTTTGACTCTGATCTCCAGTATCTGCAGTCCTCACTTTCTCCCAACCTGCCTGTTGGTGTCATGATGAAATGTGAATTATTGCACAATCCTTAAGGTACTCGCTGATCACAGCATGTCACATAACATTGGATAAAACCAAATCACAAGCCCTTCCTGCCTGCTTACCTGCATCTACCAAAACATCGCCAACTATTTCAACCATCCATGGCAATCCCAACTAGTAATGAGTGGAGTAACTGATCTTCTCAACATTCTAAGTCAGCAACAGGAAGGAGACCACCTCTGCCATCAGCATATTGCCCATCTCATCTCTTAATACAGGATTCTGTATTTCACTAAATTGACAATATGGCAAGTGATTGTGATGAGCTATTGACAGAGAAAAAAACATGCTTTAAATAGTGAGATCTGATGACTTCTGTTTATTCCGGTGTGACAGGCGTTTTGCTCGTAGGACATTTTTCATTGTACTTCCATCACTTTGAAGATGCTTTCTCATATATTAGTGGTCATTTTAGTCACTTCACTGTTTTTTTGCCTTGAATTTGCTCATTCCCTGTCAGCCTCGTCAACAGCGTAAGAAACATTTCTGCAGCTCTCCGTTGGCCAACAGAATGAGGAGCAGAATCGGCCCTCTACCTGACAAGCTGCTGCTCTACTAGACAGAAGGGATGTGCTTGGTCATCCAGCTTGAAGCAGGCAAACTAATGTAAAATATATAGGCCGAGAATGTACTTCTTCTATGTGGCTGGCCTCCATTTACTAGGAGGCTCAGAAATTCCTGTCAATGGTCTTTGGCATTAGCAACCTCCTGCCAAGTGAACTGAATTTGCATAATGCATTGCTTATGATAATCGAGGTCATTTTAGCCCTTCACAAGGTGAAAAAAATTAAGGGCTAATGATATTGTTTGCATCTTACAATTGGCTTCCCATATGTGCATTTCTCAGGTGACTAATGCCAAGTTTGTAGGTTTGCTACATATATACATTTTGCAACAGTTTGGCACTCCACTTCAATTTTCTGCTGTTGCTGGCATCCCACAGGCATTGACTGCACTTTTGTGGTGCTGAGGCATTTCCAAAATACTCAGCAGTCTTTATTCATGTTCAGTTTGGTCCCAACTCTCAAAAGATGGTCATGCCTTTTTTTTCATGATTCTGAGGTAGCAGTCAAGAGTCAAGTTTTCCAGAGGTACTTACGGAGTCAACGGATGACTCCTTCAAACAAGGATTAGCCACTGATGTTGTTGCTGTGAGACTAATGCCAAAAGACTAATGCCTAGGAAAAAGAAATATTACAGCAGATAGGTCCTCAGAAAATCAAGACACTCCTCCATCCAATACACTGCCCCCACTAATCCTTTCTGGAAGCTGCTAGGAAGACAACTGTATGCTGTTTGAGCCTTCCTTAGGAAATAGTGTAGGTTGCCAGCAGCTCCGTAAAATCACCATGAATAGTCCTATACACTACAGAAACTGACCTCCAACCCTAGTCATCAATTGACCAATTGACTTCCTTTTTTAAGGTTAAAAATGTCCTCTGGTGACAGAAACATTTCAAGCTTCCCTCAAGACAGTTCTCATTGCAGTCTTCCCACTTCTCTCACATCAAAATGTCTCCAATACGATGGTAAAATTGTGGTTTTATTGTCGTTAATATAAATTCTGGCTATGAGCTGACATGGGAACAAATACAATTTTAACTATCCTATGTATATAACATATATATTAAGAATGGGACAGTGTGACAATATAGAAACAAGATGCTGTAGCGAAGGTTGAAATCGATGACAGATAAGGTATTGAGGAGAATCAAGATGATTGTACAAAGTTAAAAATCACACAACACCAGGTTATAGTCCAACAGGTTTAATTGGAAGCACACTAGCTTTCGGAGCGACGCTCCTTCATGAAGGACTATAACCTGGTGTTGTGTGATTTTTAACTTTGTACACCCCAGTCTAACACCGGCATCTCCAAATCAAGATGATTGTGTTACGGATGCTGCCCTTGTAGCTTAGCTTGCTGAAATTGAGCACCCAACATTGGGTTTGCTGTAGACCCTTTCAATTCTGATGGTCCAGCCTACCTCCAGCCTTACCCAAAGCTACATTACTGTGGGGAAATGGGGATGTTTACCGGGGGCTGATCACTGAGGGAGGTGGGAGTGTTTCTTTTCATCTTCATTACATCAATTTGAAGGCTATCTTAGCATGTGGATCCTAACACACACTGGCCAGCATACCCTCCACACATTTCTCAAAGTTGAAACGGCTTTTTGGGACACAGTATTGGTCTCCAAACAAAATGTCTTTATCAGTTGGGCTACCTCAGAGCTTTACTAACGAGCAAATGTTGACAGCAATTGCAACAGCAACTAAGTGTTAGGAAATTCTTACTCTCTAGTTTTAAATTACCAAATACCTTGTTGCTTTATGGTGGAAATCCTGAAAGGTTTGCACATTATGCCATCCCTAAAACCAGAAGAAATTATACCTAGACTTGGAATGATTGTGTTAATGAAATAAAACTGTAAAATTGTATGCTATTTGTACTTAACTCATGTCTTACAAAATTTTAAAATTGTGTAAACTTGAAAAGTAGTGAATTTAATGTAAATTCAGTACTTCTTGACAATCTATAGGACAGAGAACATTATGAAATTTTTTTATATTAGATTAGATTCCCTACAGTGTGGAAATAGGCCCTTTGGCCCAACCAGTCCACACCTACCCTCCGAAGAGTAACCCACCCAGACCCATTTCCCTCTGACTAATGCATCTAACAGAATGGGTAATTTAGCATGGCCAATTCACCTGACATGCACAATTTTGGACTGGTACCTTTTGAAATGATACTTGATTAGGTTAGATGATTAGATTACCTACAGTGTGGAAACAGGCCCTTCAGCCCAACAAGTCCACACCGACCCTCCGAAGAGCAACCCACCCAGACCTATTCCCCTCCACCTAACACTATGGGCAATTTAACATGGTCAATTCACCTAACCTGCACATCTTTGGACTGTGGGAGGAAACCGGTGCACCCGGAGGAAACCCACGCAGACACGGGGAGAATGTGCAAACTCCACACAGACAGTTGCCGAGGCTGGAATTGAACCCAGGTCTCAGGCGCTGTGAGGCAGCAGTGCTTACCACTGTGCCACCCGGTGAGATTACTTACAGCGTGGAAACAGGCTCTTCGGCCCAACAAGCCCACACCAACACTTCGAAGAGCAACCCACCCAGACCCATTCCCCTACATTTACACCTTCACCTAACACCACAGGCAATTCCAGCCATTCCAAGTTTTAAATCATGAGAATGTTATCTTCCTTAAGCAATAGGTTTGAGTTAGATGTTTTATAATTCTGGACAGAGAATTTCCTGTCATTGCACTATTTTTCTTGCAACGTTTAGACCTTTGTCTGAGAAGGGAACTGAGGTAAATCAGTAAATTATAGAAAGAGAAACCTTCACTTTTGCACTCCTTCATTGATTAATCACATCCCAATCTTAATGCATGTTTCCATCTTGCCAACAGATCCAGCTGCTTGGATCATTATTGAGCCCGACTGGATTTTTGGATGACCTTAGAATGAGATTAAATAGAATCCACCAGTTCAATCAAAGCAAACATTGAAGAATGCAGGATATCACTTCATTAAAACTGACAATGAAACTAAATTAATTTTGTACATGCACACACTTTTACTTGCTTTGTCACTTGTTCTGTATTTATGATGATCTGCTTTAAGGAGAGTGGCATTTATAGAAATACGTCATTTCATTAACACGGTGCCTACACTCAGCAACTGCTGCAAAATGACAGAACCTTTCTTTGTTACATTTTATGGTATTAGTGTAATGTGATTTTTCTTGGTCCTTGGCATTTTGTGCAAAAAGCCCTTCATCAAATGTTCATAAAAGGTAGCTGCCCAACTGTGATTCAATATGTATTAGAAATAGCACCAATGAAATGGTTAGTCCATCAGACAAGCTTTGGAAGGAAAAGCAAGCAATTTGTGTAGAAAGCTCTTTCCCTCTTGACAGAGTTAAGGATCATATTGAGCCTGGAAAAGCTGTAGCAATGATACCATAGCACTTTATTTAATGCAAGGCAGCTTTCAGACAGTCTGTCTTCTAAATATTTTTTTCACTGAAACCCCAGAAGCAGATGTCCCACTTCAGTGCTCAATGCAACATCCTGAACAAAAGATCACACATTTATTGTCGTCCATGTAGTGTCTTTTGTAAGACATATTACATCAGCAACCCTTGAGCATGAGCATGGTCATTCTGGGTGACTATTTAGCCTGAATAGTAATGGGAAAGAAAATATGTTATGGACTTGGTCTGGTATAAATATGGATGCAACTGATTAAACAGACAAATTATATGTTTTGTTCCTTTACGAGTCCACACCAACCCTCCGAAGGGCATCCCACTCAAACCCCCTCTCCGCTACCTTATCTCTGTATAACCTTGCATTCCTCATGGTGAGAGTTGAAAAGTGTGACACTGGAAAGTTCACCTCACCTGCACATCCCCGGACACTGCAATATAGCATGATTAATCCATCTATGCTGCACATCTTTGGACTGGCACTGTGAGGCAAAGTGCTGATCACTGAGTCACCAAGCCTCCCCATTGTCTCTTTGCCCATCTAATTGCCTGTTCACTTTCAAACAGAACTTTCTATATACAGCCTGGTTCTCAACATCAAACAGGCATTTATCATAGACTCTCTTTTTGTATCACTTCACTTTCTATGTGTTTGACATTCAGGGTATTGTTATTTCATTTTTATTATTCACTGATGCAATGCTGTCTGAGTCAGAATTTATTGTCCATACCCTAATCAACATATAAAAGGTGCATTCTTGAATCACTGCAATCTATTTCATATAGGTGCACCCACAATGCCATTAGGGAGGGAGATCCAGGATTGTGACCCAGCAACACTGAAGGAACAGCAAAATATTTCCATTTGTATGTCCAAGTTAGGATGTGGCTTGGAGGGGAGCTTGCAACTTGTGAAGCTGTTGCATCGAGAGTAGTAGTCATGGGTTAGGAAGATGCCGACTAATGAGCCTTGGGGAATTCCTGGAGTGCATCTCATAGATAGTACACACTGCTGCTACTGGGTGTCAGTGGCAGATGAATTGAATGTTTGTTTGTGAATGTGGAGTCAATCAAGTGTATGCTTTTTATTGCATGGTTTCCAGCTTATTGACCAATGTTGGACCTGCTCTCATCTCGGCATGTTGGGAGTATTTCATCACATCCCTGACCTGGGCCTTGCAGATGGTGGACAGGCTTTTGGGAGTTAGAGGTGAGTTACCTGCTCTTATAGCTGCAATATTTATATGATTTCAGTTTCTGGCCAATGACAATGGTCAGGATTTTGACAGTGGCTCTAATCTTTCTCTGCTGTGGGATATATCTCAACTGTACCCAAACCATATCCTCTTTAACGGAGCCACATTTTTAAATAGGGTTACCAGCTAATCTTTGTTTACAATTTCTCCACTGATGTAATTTTATTCTAAATTATTTCTTGTCCTTTTTGTACCTAATACAAATCCAGGTTTATTATGCTCACTATTCTTCTAAAATTGTCCACGTGGGCACTTGCTCCATGTGAGTCAATTCATTTCACAAAACCGGATTCTTCCTTCGCCATTGTGATGAGAGGATATTAATCAGTTTCTTGAACTCTCTGCTCTTTACACTGCAGAATCCCAATTCATAGTTAGGAGAATTCAAGTTCTGCACTTCATAGAACACAGAATGCTACAGCGCAGTACAGACCCTTTGGCTCTCGATGTTGGCTGACCTGTGAAAATTAATCTGATGCCCATCTAGCCTACATGTTCCATTATTATCCATTTGTATGTCCAATGCCCATTCAAATGCCTTTAACATTGATGAGTCTACTACTGTTGCAGGCAGGCCGTTCCACACCCCTACTACTCTCTGAGTAAAGAAACTACCCCGAATATCGGTCCTAAATCTATCACCGCTCAATTTAAAGCTACGCCCTTTCGTGTTAGCCTTCACCAGCCAAGGAAAAAGGTTCTCACTGTCCACCCTATCAACCCTCTGATTATCTTATACATCTCGATTAAGTCACCTCTCAACCTTCTTCTCTCCAATGAAAACAGCCTCAGTTTCCTCAGCCTTTCCTTGTAAGCCTTCCTTCCATACCAGCCAACATCCTAGTAAATCTCTTTCCAAAACTTCCACATCCTTCCTACAATGCAGTGACCAGAAATCTAACCAAATAGATTCTGTCATTGACCTTTCCAGTACCTCTTTTATTCATAACATTGTGACATGCTCCTTAATTAATCCTGAATCTCTTTCCTATATTTTCCAAACAACTTGTATCTAAGAGTATTTACCAGCAAATCATTCTCTTTATGGAGATCAAGATCTATCATAATTGTATTATTATATTCCCATCTAGCTATTTATGCCAACTCCCAACCAACCATATTTACAGCTTTATATAGTTTATTTACCTGTACCGCAAATGTTAGACTTTCTGCTGGTTTTACATAGTCTGATTCCATCTAGTTACATGCTATTTCTTTCTTCCATGCTACCTGTCTCTTCTAGTCCTCAAAATGCATCGTTTTGCATTTCAAAAACTACATCCTGATTACTCTGTCCCTAATAAATTTGCTATTGAATTCGAAACAGCTTGATACTAAACTGAAAGAGGGCCCAAATTAATTCAAAATGCAACGTTTGAGGTTAGTTTTTTCAAAGACTGGAAATGTGAAAGCATTTTGAGTGCACAGGAATAAATTTTGGTCTTTTTATCATTTTATGCGTCATCATATCATAGACTTTGCTGTATTTCTTATCCAATGTCTTTAACTGGAGACAAAGATTGAAAGAAGTGTGTTTATTTGGACTGTTTTTTAAACATTACAAAATGTGGCTACTTGATGCCATCAAAATTTTTCACTGTCTCAGTATTTTATACATGAAAATATTGGTAAGACAATGACCATTTGTTATGTCACTGAGTAACTTATTTTGTACAAACTATTTTTTTCTCAGTCATTTCCAAAACAGATTTAAAAATGCAAAGAACTAAAATAGAGGCTGGTCAACAGATGTTAAGTAGTGTACTAATATTTTTATTTATAGTATTTAGATAAAAACAATTTATTTTAGACAGATTATTTTACACCTCAACGTACAGTGACCTAGTTTTGGAGGGAGGAGTTAGAACTATATATATTCCCTGGTGAATTGGTGACAGCTGTCTTTTTAATCCCCAGAGGTCTAGTTAGTTGTGATAAGGGTATTCATGAGTGTCTCTGGTGGTGAAAATTCACTGAGAAATTTTGCAAGTCCTCAAATTTTAGACTCCAAGTCGGAGTTATAGCTAATGCCCAAGCATGCTGATAAACCCATTTGTCATGAAAATGTGTGAAGATTTATTTTATTTAGGACAAAGGTTTCAATTAGAAACTTGCATTACTTCTAAGAAGTTTAATTAATAGGTATCTTAATTTTGCAGGTCAATTTTTGTCTGTCTACTACTTTGAGCATGAGAAAATATTAACTCTGATGCTGACAGGCTGGATTAGTAGATAAACTGGCTTTTAATAAAGCAACTTTGATAATTCTTCTAAATAGCTTCACAATGTAAACAGTAGAAAAGAACTTATTAAAGGGCAATCATGAAAGATTTGAGCAGCATCTTAAAATTCAATAAAAAAGCTCATTCAGGATAAGCATACATGGTGAACCCTCTGACAAGTTCATTGCCGATGTATCACTGCAGGAGGGCACAGCACAGAGCAGGTGTACAGCAGCAAGTCTTTGGGATCTCACAGAACAGATAGTGTCAGAAAAGGAGAGAGCAGACTGCAAGCACAGGTTGAAAATGATACAATTATACAGAGATTCATCACATTATCCAATCACATGATTGGAGAGTGCCAAGAGGTGAAACACAATCTAAAAGAACCATCGGGTATCTGTGCTGTACTACCAGTGGCTGTACAGATTGTCACAGTACTCAGTCGTGCAGCACAAAATAATTCCAGTGAGCCACAGTGGACATGGTGCTGGTCAATTAAATAACTCACTGGAAGTGGAGGCTCCGCAAATACCCCCATCCTCAATGAGAAGGGAGAACAATGCATCAGTGCAAACAACATGGCTGGAACATTTGCAATAACCTTCAGTCAGAAGGACCTAATCAATGATCCATCTTGGCCTCCAGCATCATGGATGCTAGTCTTCAGCTAGTTTGATTCAGTGCATGTGATATCAAGGCATCGGGTCTTATCATCATTCTGGCAATAGTACTGTAGATGTTTGCTCTAAACCTTACTGTCTCCCGAGCTAAGCTGTTCCACTACAGCTTTAATACTGTATTTATTCAACAGTGTGGAAAATTACCTAGGCTCTTTGGTCTTTGGAGTTCGGTTGTGGCAGTGGCAATGGCAATGATTGGCGCCATATCGACTTCAGCGATGTCCGGAATAGTGTCGGGGGGAATCTGCTGTGAAGTAGCTGTTGCAGCAACAGGGAATAGCAACAATGCAACGCAAGCCCAGATAGTGGCAGAAGTGGCGTGGCGAAGGATAATGGCAGCAGTGATCAGTCATGAAGGATGGAGTCAGCGGGTCGCGCCCGAGGCCTTGCAAGCAACGGTGAGGCCTGGCATGCCTGATACAAATGGGCAGCGGCAGTTGGCCAGAGCAGCTGGCAAACACAGGTGTGTCTTAGCTCAGCGCAGGTGAAAGCATACCAAGTGCGGGGAAAAGTGAGCCCAGTGCAGGGGAGAGTGAGCCCAGTGCGGGGGAGAGTGAGCCCAGTGCGGAGGTGAGCGAATAGTTCATGTACCTTGGCGGATCTCATGAGATCATTCATGATTTTTTCCCGAGTGTCTACAGCTTATAGAACCAATAGATGGAACTTTACAACAGTAGAAAAAACTACAGTAGTGAGGCCAGGAGCAGGTCAGGAATTCATTGGAAATTACAAGGGAGGATCTTTAATTTAGCTGTGGTGTTAGCATACTGGCTTCTGGATGGCATGAACTTTTTTTTCCAATTTTTAATAGATCTTCTTCCCCACTCCATCCGTATCTTGTTTGCATAGATTTGCTTTCAGAAAAGCTGACCAATTTCTACCATTCACACCTCAAACTCTTCTTTCATACTATTAACACTCTTGTTGTCTCTTCTGTGTACGTTCACAATCTGTATTCCATTCGCTTCACCCTCACCACTCCCGCCCAGCCCTCACCTTTGTCAACAACATAAAACCATAATTATCCAGCCCATTCAGTTGCAAAGAGCAGTCATTGGATTAGAAATGTGAACTCGTTTTCTCTTTCCAATGCTGCCAGTTTCGGCACTTTCTCCTTTTTATTAGCATTTATGTATCCTCTTTTGCTTTCTCTCAAAATGTACCTACTTAGCTATGTTGAATTTCATCTGCCAACTGTCCACCTATTTTTGCCAGATTAACTGTATACTTTTTGTTAAGTCTGTTTGTATCTTCTTTACAGTTTTCTGAACATCCAAGTTTTTGTGTAATTTGTGGGTTTCAAAAATATGCCCTGGAATCCCAAATCCAAGTTATAAATGCGTATGAAAAACAACAGTTGGCATAATACAGAACTCTGGGTAACACCACTTTATTTCACTCTTCACACTAAAAAAAAACAATATATTTCCTTTTTCTATACATTAGCCAATTGAGTGCTGCTATTGCTTCTCTAATAAATGGCTACCATTTTGTTCACAACCACCACCTTTCTGCATAAAACAATAACCTGTCTATTATTACATCAATAAACTAATTCAAGTTTGTCAAATATATTTTGCCTTTAACAAACCAGTGCTAGTTCTTTGATATTAATTCATGGTTGTCCAAATGGCTGATATTTTTCTCTGAGATTATTGCTTCTAAAAGCCTCCCCATCACTGAAATTAAAACAACTGTAATTGGTAGGTTCATTCATCTTTCTCGTGGACTATTATTATTTGACATATAGTGGAAGTATTTTCTTGTTAGATGTACAGTGCGTATAAAGAGGGGACCCAAAGGCAGTACAGCTATTTCGCAAAAATTAGTTTGGTTTCTGGACCTGTGTTAAAATCTAGTCTACCTGATCCAGATGAAGTGTAAGGGTTGGGCTCAAATGGATATGGAAATCTCAACCCTTTTCTTGCAGCCTGTCAAACAGTACAAATTGCCATCGAATTAGTCACTTCTTTCACAAGAACTGTGGGTACAGAAAGGATGGAAAGAAAAACAAAACGCATGGACTTCAAAATGGCTATTCTGAATTAGATTTCAACTGTACTCTTATTATTATAGATATCATAAGATCATTCCTCCATACTTGACAATATTTGATGCCTAAAGCAGAAATTTTATTAGAAGCATTGATCATTCAATGTAAATGCCATGTTGAAGTCTAGTCACATAATGGTCATGTCAATTCTGAAGTCTGGAGACATGAGCTTAAGTTTCATCAAGGTGGTTTGGAAGTTTTGATTTCAGTTTAACACAATCTTTGAAATTAAAAAAAAGCTGACACCTGTTAAAGTCAATGCTGAATTATTGCAAAAAACAAACTAACAGCCAGATTAGAAGGAAATTTGAAATAAAAACAATGTGCTGGAGAAACTCAGCAGGTCTGGCAGCATCTGTGGAGAAAGAAATCAAGGTAATAGAATGACTTCAGCAGAAAAGGATTTTCATCCTTAAAGCAATCTGCTTCTCTATTTCCTCCTTTTAATGCTCTCATTAAAATTAATCTATTTGATCAAACCTTGGTCACATTGCCTGACATCAGCTTGTAAGATATCTAGTTTTGTTTGACAAAGCTGGTAATGTACCTTAAGACATCTTATTACCTCAAAAGCCAAGTTGTTGGTGATGTGTTCTTAAATGGACTACTTGAAAATTACTCTCTGAGTCTTTACTTAGAGTCATGGAGGTGTGCAGCATGGAAACAGACCCATCAGCCGAACTCGTCCATGTTGACCACATATCCTAAACTGTTCTAGTCCTATTTGCCAGCATGTGGTCCATATCTTTCTAAACCCCTCCTATTCATATACCAATCCCAATGCCTTTTAAATGTTGTAATAGCACCAGTCTCCACCACTTCATCAGGCAGTTAAGTCCAAACACCCACCACCCACTACATGAAAACGTTGCCCCTTAGATCCTTTTTAAATCTTTCCCCCTCACCCAAAACCTATGCCCCCTAGTTTTGGATTCTGCTAGCCTGTGGAAAAGACCTTGGCTATTCACCCTATCCATGACCCTCAAGATTTTATAAACCTCTATAAGGTCACCCCTAAGCCTCAGACACTTGACGAAAAATAATCTCAGCCTCTCCCTATAATTCAAATCCTCCAACCCTGGCAACATTCTTGGAAATCTTGTCTGAACCCTATCAAGTTTCCTATAGCAGGGAGACCACAATTGAGCGCAGTATTCCAAAAGTGACCTAACCAATGTCCTGTACAGCCACACTTGACCTTCCAATTCCTGTACTCAATGCACTGACCAATAAAGGCAAGCATACTAAATGTTACCTTCACCAGACTGTTTACTTGCAACTCCACTTTCAAGGAACTATGCACCTGCACTCCAAGGTATCTTTGTTCAGCAACACTGCCCAGGTCCTTACCATTAAGTGTATAAGTCCTGCCTGATTTTCCCTACCAAAATGCAGCAGCTCACATTTATCTGGATTTTTATTTTATATCTGCTGGGAGTACATGTTTATATTTAAGGACTATACAAAAAAAATCCTATTTGGAAGATATGGAATCATTTGGCATTAGCTGGATTGAAAAGGGTACCATTTTTGTTTTATCAAGGAATTAAGTCAAATAGCTTAACTTTGCTACAAGTTACCCACTGCTAACAGTGAAACAAAACAACAGACTTTGGAAAAATATTGCAAGAAAATAACAGATGGGTTCATGACTCTTAATTACTGGGAAAGTAAAATGGCTTTTGAAAAGCCGATACAAGTGTTTGCCTTGCATCCCTTTCTGGACTTTGCCTTTTGCTTTACAAATCTAACAGTCTGTAAGGAAGATGCTGATGAAGCAAAAGTCTTTTCTGAAGTGCTTTTCTCTGTAGA
Organism: Chiloscyllium plagiosum; assembly: GCF_004010195.1. Classification (NCBI taxonomy): domain Eukaryota; kingdom Metazoa; phylum Chordata; class Chondrichthyes; order Orectolobiformes; family Hemiscylliidae; genus Chiloscyllium; species Chiloscyllium plagiosum. The sequence goes on from NC_057741.1 coordinate 12,630,374, forward strand.
ATTTCCAAGGAATCCAAGAGAGATTCCAAATGCCAGTATATCTGACCACGTTACAAAATCTGCAAAGCTGGACCATGAACAACTTCTAAAAACTTGGTTGAGTTAAATGAAAGCAAAAGTTGTAAATTGAAGAAATCATCCATCAATTTACAGTTGTCAGGTGTTTGATTTCATCAACCGAAAACTCAGTGGACCATGAAACACCATCACTTTCCATCCTTTGCTTTCAAACTTATGACTCACAACTTTTGTATTCCTTTTTTTTAAAGAAAAGGTCAAAATCTCTGCATAGATGATTGTCTTTTATACTGTGTGTCTTTTATATTGTTCATGTTCAGGAAAATAATTTTAATTATGGGTCATAGTTTTGTGTTTTCAGTATTTCACATTTGTTTTAAGCATGGGTTCTATTGTATGGACTTCTTTGAATTCATTAAATAGCATGGTGAAAGTCTATTGTTTATCTGGATAGTCATGCAATAAAGAAGCATTTGGTATTTTGGTGATTGAATTTACACTGCGTTTACTCTAATGTTGTGACTTGTAAAGTGGACAAGTGCAGCTTGATTATCTGTGTATTCCTCCTGTGACAGTCATATTGTTTCAATTAAAGACCAGTGTTATTATTTCATAACTGGCTTCAGAATTAGATAGGCAATTGATTCAGATGTACCGATGCCATTCATCTACAAATTAGGGATGCTGCTAAATGTCTTTCTAGCTAACAATACCTCAAAAATGAAGGGAATAATTCAACATCACAATGGATAGAAGACACTTTGTGAGTTTTTGTTGACAAGAACTGAACAAAGACTGGAATTCTTGGACTCTCTCCACAAGTGTTGTGTTGTATAAATATACCAACACCATGGAATAATTGTTACATTGCAATTTCATCTACAAAGTTCAATGTTCGGCTGGTCTCAACACTTTGATAAGATTTCAACTTTGTATTCATTCCCATCTATCCGTTCTTCTTGATATTTGGTTTATCTTTAATCCAAAAAAAAGTACAATCAGGGCTATGGTGATTGCGAAAAAGGAAGAGAATCAGCGCAGTGAGTTTTCATATTTGTTTCATTTGGCTTAACTTAGCAGTAACTGTTCATAATCCTTGACGATGAAAATTTACTTTTCACATAATATCACAGCGTGGGTTGCGCATGATCAATTGTCTTTTCCATTGCACAAGCGTCATTAATGTTGAGCTAGTTCAGGACTAATAGACTCCCTTTAAGCTATACCTTGCAATTTTATTTTCTTATCAAAGTAGTCAAAATAGTGCTGGTAACAGTGGAAAAGCTTGTCACCATATTTGTCTGTTTTTCTCACTAAAATACACGTGACAATAACGTTGAGCATTTCTTTTTCAGATGAGTTTAGAATTAATGAAGAGCAGCAAGGCTTGTGAATCCTTTGGAAATCTTTGTTAAATAGTATGTTTCTGAACATGTATGCATGTGGAAGATATGGACTAGCTGAATAATACTGGCTATCATTCAAGCAAGGCAGTGGCATTCATTCCAGTATGGATTATTTATGTCCCATTTACTGTGATGCTTAAGATGAGAGAGCAGGTGTTTAGAGTTAGCATTGGACACCAGCTCAGTGTCCACAGGGAATCCTGGGGCATTTCCTTCACACTTTTTGACAAGTGGATAGAATATGAAATGCTAATATTTTATTGATTATGGCTGCTTCTTGGGAATTGATAGGAATTTTTAACAATAAGTTACAGTAAAACCAAACAGTTTGAGGAAAAGCTCAATTACATTGCCTTAAATTCCTGGAACTATTCAGCAACATGCATTCAATGCAACATATTTCTGTAACCAATGAAGTTCCATTGGATCAGTGTTTTGACATGTCGTAAAACAAAAATAACTAGAGGTAAAGCTTCTTAGTTTTAAATCGACTATCCAGCATAACTCTGGATCAATCCTAGAGGGTTAGAATAGAATCCATAGAATAGAATAAAATCCTTACAGTGCGGAAACAGGCCATTCAGCCCAACAAGTCCACACTGACTGTCTGAAGAGCATCGCGCCTAGACCCCTCCCCTAGAACCTTGCATTACCTACAGCTAATGCACTTAACCTGCACATCCCTGCCCACTACAGGTAATTTAGCATGGCCAATCCATCTAACCTGCACAGCTTTGGACTGTCAGAGGAAACCAGAGCACCCAGCAGAAACCCACACTGACACAGGGATGAACGTGCAAACTCCATACAGACAGTCACCTGAGGGTGGATTTGAACCCAGGTCCCTGGGAGGCAGCAGTCCAGAGGGGTTATAATGACTTTGAATTTCTCTCAGACCAATTTTTCTTTCAACTCCACACATTCTAATTTTCTTTTATTTTCAAACAAAATATTGTTTTTCTTTCTTCGGCTGTGTATGCATTTGATGTTTTTAAGAAAAGTAAAGTAATGCAACATTGAGACAAAATTTCAAATTAGGGCACAATTTTATTGCTGTGAAGAGTTTGCAGCTCAGCAGGATTCCCATTAAATTTAATAATTCACTTAAATGATGCAGCTGTTCCAATAGTTAAGTGTTTAATACTAACAGACTTTGGCTATAAATTACAAGAGGAAATTAAAGGAAAAATATGAAAGAAAAAACAATGAGGAGCAAAATCATTGCTGATAATATTTTAAGAAGTCAGCCTTCTCTATCTTGAAGCAGGATCATGCATTAATTAATTTTTACATAACTTACTTTCCTTCAATTCTCAATGTTTGTATTTTTGCTGTGAAATACCACCTAATGCTAACGTTAAAAAAACTCAACATGGAGAAGGTACTGCCACTGTCAGCATGAGGGAGCTCAGTTAACACAATTCAGACATTTTTCCTGGATTAATAACTAGCTAGCAGTTAGTGCTTTGTGCTATTAGAAAATATGCTTGACACATTCAAGTCAAATTATTTTGCCTACTATTTTCTGTTCAAATGCCTGGTGTGTTAGTTCAGTGAAAATTTTGTCACTTATGTATTACTATGACATTGGAAGCATTTGAGCAGAGACCACATTTTGTAAAAGAGAAAAACCGACAAGCTATTAGAAAAAAAGGAAGGTATTGCACTGTGTGGAGAGAGAGTGGAATAGAATTAAGTTTGGATTGACAGATACATTAGAGCAAACAACATCCTTTCTGTAATGCACACACATATATAACTTTCTTACAGATATGAGCAGTTCATTCTAATTAAACAAATGTATTCAATAAATTTTCAGAAGTGTTAATAAAAAAGATGGGATCCTTCGAGTAATGTGTTTAATGACTATTCCAATAATCGTACAGTACGGAAGACACCCTTCTATCCAATTATCCTAAATCTAGTCTCGCTTTTCAACACTTGACCCATAGCCATGAATGCTATGACACTTCAAGTGCTCATCAAAGTACTTTGTAAAGGTTGTGGGTTTACCCACCTCCACTACCCACCCAGACAGTACATTCCAGACTCCTACTAACCTCTGAGTGAAATACCTTTCTTCAACTCCTCCCCAAACCTCCTGACATTCACATAAAAAGTGTGCCCCTTTGTTCTTGACCTTCAGTTAAGGGGAACAGCTGCTTTCTATCAATCCTGTGCATGCCCCTCATAATGTTATATAGCTTTATCGGGTGCCCTGTCAACTTTTTCTGCTCTACAGAAAATAGCCTGAGTTGATTCTGCCTCTCTTCATGGTTAAAGCACTCCATATCAGGGAATTTACTGATGAATCACCTTCCCTTGACCTCCTAACCCCCTTCACAGCAATCACATCATTCTTGTAGTGTGCAGTTTTGGTCATAGTATTATTCCAGCAAACCAAAGTTCTGTGCAGCTCTAACATAACCTCCCTGTTTTTATACTTATGCCATGGCTAATTGCTTTTTAAGCACCTTATTAACCTGCCCTGTCACCATCAGGGATTTGCGCACAACCACCCCAAAATCCCTCTCTTCCTGTGAGATTCCTACTGTCCCACCTCTTCATTGAGTAGTGCCTTGTCTTGCTACTTCTTCCAAAGTGCATCACCTCACACATAGAATCATAGAATCTGTACAGTAAGCCATTTGGCCCATCAGGTCCACCCCAACCCTCAGAAGAGCATCCCACCTACACCTATATCTCCTACCCTACCCTTCCACATTTCCCATGGCTAATCCACCTAGACTGCACATCCCTGGACATTGTAGGCAATTTGGCATGGCCAATCCACCTAACATGCATAATTTCATACAATGGGAGGAAATGGGACTCATGCAAACATGGGGAGAATATCTGTGTGGAGCTGCACAGTCACCCAAGGCTGGAATTGAACCAGATCTCTGGAGCTGTGAGGTAGCAGTGCTAAACACTGAGCTACCTTGCTGCACACTTATCAGGGTTAAATGTCATCTTCCCCTCATCTCTGTCCAAAAAGGGAACATCTAATTTTAAAACAGTGTCCCCCTAATTCTGGACTTGCCCACAAGGGTGTACAACTTTTTCATGTCCACCTTATTAATACTGTTTAGCAATCAAATCACCCTTTGCTCTTTTAAATTTTCATGAAAACAAATTCATCCATATCCAATTCCTCATAAGACAACTCGCTTATTCCAGATTCCAATCTATCACCCTTTATCGAACCACAACCAATGCATTTACATCTTTTCTGAAATAAGGAGACCTAGACTGTGTACAGTACAACCTCTATTATCCAAACGAGACAGTCGGGCAGTATTTTGTTCAGATAACTGATTGTTTGGATAACTGATCTGATCGTAAACCAGCAGTAATTTGAGTGCCTGTTATTGAACATACCTTGGTTATCCGGCAATACACACCAAAATGCTGTTTATCCGATAACTGAGTTGCCTAATGCCGTTTTTATGGGATCTTGAGCTTTTGTTTGGATAATCCAAAATTCGGATAATTGATGTTCAGATAATTGAGGTGGTACTGTATTTGAGATGTTGTCTCACCAATGCTGTATATAACTGAGGCATAGGAGAAAGTGAGCACTGCAGATGCTGGAGATCAGAGCTGAAAATGTGTTGCTGGAAAAGCGCAGCAGGTCAGGCAGCATCAAAGGAGCAGGAGAATCGACATTTCGGGCATGAGCCCTTCTTCAAGTACTGAGGCATAACATCCTTACATTTATGTTCAATCCCTTTTGCAATAAAGGAGGCCAGTTCATTAGCCTTCCTGATTATGTGCTGTATCTGCATATTAACTGCTTGTGGCTAATGTACTGGAACACTTAGATCCATCTGTACCACAGAATTCTACAATCATTCTCCACTTAAACAATGCTTTTTTTTATTCTTCCTGCTGAAGCGAACAACTTTTCATTTTCCAACACCATACTCCATCTTTTTATAGAATCCTGACAGTGCAGAAAGAGACCATTCAGCTTAATGAGTCCATATGAACACTAAGCTACACACACTAGCCCCATATTTCCCATGGCTAACCAACCTGGTTTGCACAACCCTGAACACTACAGGGCAATTTACCACGACCAATCCACCTAACCTGCACATCTTTGGATCTTGGAAGGAAACTAGAACATCCAATGGAAACCCATGCAGGCAGGGGGAAGGACAGAGAAACTCCACACAGAGAGTCACCCGAGGCTGAAATTGAACCCAGGTCCCTGGCGCTGTGAGCCAGCAGTGCTAACCATGGTGCACCGATCTGCCCCATGCCACACTGGGCCCTCCCAGGCTATACTTATGCCAATTCATATAACAAGGATACAGACTTATATACATAAATTATGTCATCTTCACACCAAACTTTTCTACTTATCTTTGTGCAATCTCCAAGTTTAGTTAGCATGCCTTTGACCCCCACATTTAAATCATTGATATGAAATAGAAGTTGAGAGTGCAGGACAGACCACTGTGAGATTCCACTTGCCACATACTGTCAACCTTAAAGAGATCCATAACACTGCTCTCTGCCAGCCAGCCAATCTTCTACCCATGCAAGTATGTTAGCCCTACACTATGGAAATTTAAATTGTACAACAAAATCTTATGTAGAAAATTGTCAAATCCAAGTACAGAACATTATTTATCAACAATGCATGTTCACCCTTCAAATGACTCTGATAAATTGTCTCTAACAATTGTTGTATATTGTAGCATGACTTGTCAGAAACACCAATACAAATTCCACTAGCAGCAATTTCTTTAAATTTGCTTTGCTTATTTCTGCTAAACACTTGTTTAGTAGAACACTTGTAAGTGATGCAGCTGCTTGATGTTCAAACACTGCTTTTCCCATGGTGGACATACTTCCTTTTCTTCTTGTGTGCTTCTTACACAGTATTTACATCTCAAAGTGTGCCCTTGACTCTAAAAGATTTCTTTGGAGGTTAACTCTCTAAGAAACAGTCATTATCTTAAAAATTAGTTTCACACACTAACACCATCTTTTAAAATGATTGAGAACTAACTGAATCAGAAGGTTTTCAGATCAAATGGAAAGAAAATGTAAGTCAGGAGTTATTTCTTTTTTTTTGTTAATCTACGCAAAAGTATCTGATGATCCACTGCAATTGCTAAATATTGGTGAGGAACATTTTGGTCATTCTTTGTGCTTTCATGAATACACGCATACAGTTGCAGACCCTTGAGGCTAAACTAATTCAGTTGCAAGTGACATATAAATTTAAGTGGCTGATGCATTTCAATAATAGTACAATGGCTATCAGCATGGTTTTTATATGCATCATCACAATAACTGACTATGACTGTCATTGCACAGCGACTTATGTTTTCCGCCACAGGGCCTTTATATCAGCAAGCAATGTGCTACAGTCACCCTTCAATAGCACTTGTGTTCCACACAGTAGTTCTTTTCTTTATAACCCCTAAAGTGTTCTGCTTCTCTGCGAAGAGGGACCAGTTGGAAAATGAAATCCCAATTTCCTCCCTCCCTGCAGGCTCTTCCATTTCTTTGCAGTGAGTTCAACTGCTATTTTGTCGCATCATGTGGACTCTCCAAAATAGCCTTCAGTTTTCGAGAAATGAACAATAACATTTCACCATCGACTATACTAAATATTTTTGGATTTAACAATGGCAAATTAATTAGCAAATTTGTGTTTTTGCAAAATATGGGAACCAAAAATGGACAGAGTAATTACCGAGGTGATACCCTACAATGGCATTAAGCATTCTCAATATTCCTAGTCTGGATTCTCAGCCAAGAAGGCATAAGGAGAATGGGTGTAAGATTTTTGTCAGTACAACTGGATGGCCTTGTCATACATGCTTGACAGTGAGCTTAGTCTCAAAAAGATATTTCTGACAGGCTATGACAGCAGGAGAGAACCAATAACTTTACATAATTTACATCTTTATGTGATCATAATAAATTCTCTCTGATTGCTTTTGTCAATATCTCAATGGATAGATTAGATTCCCTACAGTAAGGAATCAAGCCCTTTGGCCCACCCGATCCTCCAAAGAATAAATCATCCAGACCCATTCCCCCACCCGATATTTACCCTTGATTAGTGCACCAAACACTATGGGAAATTTAAGCATAGCTGATTCACCTGACCTGTACATCTTTTGGACTGTGGGAGGAAATCAAAGCACCCAGAGGAAACCCATGAAAAACACAGGGAGAATGTGCAAACTCCACACAGACAGTCACCTGAGGCAGGAGTTGAACTCAGGTCCCTGGTATGTGAAGCAGCAGTGCTAACCACCAAGCTACCATGCCACCCATATACTGCTGATATAGAGTCATAGAGATGTACAGCACAGAAACAGACCCTTCAGTCCAATCCGTCCATGCCGACCAGATATCCCAACCCTGACCTATTCCCATCTGCCAGCACCTGGCCCAGATCCCTCCAAAGCCTTCCTATTCATATACCCATCCAGGTGTCTTTGAAGTGTTGCAATTGTACCAGCCTCCACCACTTCCTCTGGCAGCTCATTCCATACATGTACCACCCTCTGTGTGAAAAAGTTGTCCCTTCAGTATATTTTATGTTTTTCCCCTCTCACCCTAAACCTATGCCGTCTAGTTCTGGACTCCCCGACTCCAGGGAAAATACTTTGTCTATTTATCCTATCCATGCCCTTCATGATTTTATTAACCTCTATAAGGTCACCCCACAGCCTTCGACGTTCCAGGGAAATCAGTCCCAGCCTTTTCAACCTCTCCCTATAGCTCAAATCCTCCAACATTAGCAACATCATTGTAAATCTTTTCTGAACACTTTCAAGTTTCAGAAACTACTTCTGATAGGAAGGAGACCAGAATTGAACGCAATATTCCAAAAGTGGCCTAACCAATTTCCTGTACAGCCGCAACATGACCTCCCAACTCCTGTACTCAATATTCTGACCAATAAAGGAAAACATACCAAATGCCTTCTTCACTATCCTATCTACCTGTGACTCCACTTTCAAGGAACTATGAATCTGCACTCCAAGGTCTCTTTGTTCAGCAACAGTCTCCAGGACCTTACCATTAAATGTAAAAGCCCTGCTAAGATTTGCTTTCCCAAAAATGCAGCACCTCGCATTTATCTAAATTAAACATCATCTGCCACTCCTCAGCGCATTTGCCCACCTGATCCCATTATAATTTGAGGTAACCTTCTTCTCTGTCCAATATACCTCCAATTTTGGTGTCATCTTCAAACTTACTAACTATACCTCTTATGCTCACATTCAAATCATTTATATAAATGATAAAAAGTAGAGGACCCAACACCGATTCTTGTGGCACTCCACTAGTCACAGGTCTCCAGTCTGAAAAACAATCCTCCACCACCACCCTCTGTCTTCTACCTTTGAGCCAGTTCTGTATCCAAATGGCTAGTTTTCCCTGTATTCCATGAAATCTAACCTTTCCAGTCAGTCTCTCATGGGGAACCTTGTTGAACGCCTTCCTTAAGTCCATATAAGTCATGTCCGCTGCTCTGCACTAATCAATCCTCTTTGTTACTTCTTTAAAAAACTCAATCAAGTTTGTGAAACATGATTTCCCATGTACAAAGCCACATTGACTATCCCTAATCAGCCCTTGCCTTTCCAAATACATGTACATCATGTCCTTCAGGATTCCCTCCAACAACTTGCCCGCCACCGAGGTCAGGCTCACTGATCTATAGTTCCCTGACTTGTCCTTATCACTCTTCCTCATCAATGGTACCATGTTAACAAACCTCCAGTCGTTCGGCACCTCACCTGTGACTATCGATGATACAAATATCTCAGCAAGGAGCCCAGCAATCACTTGCCTCACTTCCCACAGAATTCTCGGGTACACCTGATTAGGTCCTGGGGATTTATCCACTTTTATGTGTTTCAAGACATCCAGCACTGGATAAATAATAATAAATAATAAAGGAGGGAGGGGTTATATCAAAAGAGCCAAAGAAGCAGGTTCAGGCTGGTACTCTCTCTCTCTGACTTGTATCCTGTAAGAACCTGTGTTTGATTTTACCTTTTTGTGCCAAGGGGTGTTGCAATTATTTGGATCAGCATCATTAACATGGAATGAGTTGTTGGGTTTTTGGAGAAGTTAAGCTATTCAGTATTCTGTTTTCTGTTGTTTGTGTTTCATTTAGTAATCTTGTAAATAAATTCTGTTTTGTTTAAAACTAAATGGTTTGACCAGTGGCATTTCTTCTGAATATCCACTATACACCTGCTTAAAACAACTAGCAAAATTAGGGTCTGGGCTATTTTCTTGAAATGTTTTGGGGTGTCTGGCCTGGTCCATAACAGCTTGGGGACTCATCTTGGATTTGTTCTATCGCTGTGATTTGAGATTTGGGTTGTTGGACTCAAAGGCAGTGAGTGGTAGGTGTTCGTGCCTTTTGTTCAGGGTGTTGAATTCAGTTGGTTTAAACAGTGCTTGGGAAACCAATGGCTCTTTCAGTCACCAAAGTTTTCTGGAGGTGGAAGAAGTGACTTCGGGGGTTTTGCAAAAGGTGATTAAGGCCAAGCTGCCGGAATTAGCAGACAAGTTGGAGTTGGAGCTATCTCCTTCCATGAGGAAAGGAGAGATAATTACAACAATGATTCAGCAATTAAATTTGCTGGAAACAGCATCAGAATCTTTAGAGATGGTTAAAATTCAATTGAAAGTAAAGCAACTTGAGTTAGAGGCAAAGACAAGGGATTGTGATTAAAAGCAGAAGAGAGAGAAAAAGAGAGAGAATTGGTACTTCAAAAATTGGCACATTGACAGGAAAGTCAGCTTAAAAGGATGGAGATGAAGGCTGAAGGTAATAGAGTGAGGATGAGCAAACCCATGGTAGTCAAAGGCCTGGTGTGAAATTGTTTAAATATATTCAATCATTGTCTAAATTTGATGAGAAGGATGTGGAAGCCTTATTCATCTCATTTGAAAAGATGGCCATAAAAATTCGGTGGCCAGTGACCATGTGGATTTTGTTGATTCAAACAAAACTTGTAGGTACAGCTAATGAGGTATTCGCATCACAATCTGAGGGGGTATCTGGGGCATTCGAGGATGTGAAGAAAGCCATCTTAAGGGCATATGACCTTGTGCAAGAAGCATACAAACAATATTTCAGAAATCTAAAGAAGGAGCCTGGTCAAACTTATAGTGAGTTTGAAAGGATCAAACAAAGTAATTTTGATAGGTGGATAAGGGCATTAAAAATAGAGCAACCTATGACTCTCTTAGAGAGATGATTACTTTGAAGGGGTTCAAAAATTCACTTCCTGGAGGAGTGAGAACTCATGTGGAAGAGCAGAGAGTTAAAATGGCAAGATTGGCAGCTGAAATGGCTGATGGTTATGAGTTGGTCCATAAATCAAAGTTTGGCTTCCAAAATCAATTTCAATTTGTGAGGGATAGAAATGGGGGAAAAGAGAAATCCTCAAGTGGAAAGGGAAAGGTAGATTCACGGTGAAGATCATAAATATAACTTACCACAGGGTAAAAATGAAACCTTTAAAGGGGAAAGAGAAGTTAAAAAGCTCCAGTGTTTTCACTGCAATAAAGTAAGCCACGTGAAATCACAGTATTGTGAGGTGAAGAAAAGCATTGGGATGCCAGATGCAAGAAAACAGGATAAATCAGTCAATTTTGTTGGAGTGGTAACAGAAAGCACAGTGGAGACTAGAATGTTGCACCAGAATGTACAATCTGGTCGGAGGTTGGTTGAGGAGGTAGTGCCAGATCTTCTTGAACCATAATACCTGTGGAGTTAACATTTGTTCGCATAGACCATGATCAGCAGGTAAATAGATTACAATTTTAAGAGACACAGGGTCCTCTCAATCTGTGATGCTGAAAAATAAGAAGATATGTACCTCTGAAGGACTATTGGCAGAAAAAGTGCCCATTACAGGAATTCATGGTGAGACAAGAAGCACTCGATTTTGTAGTGAGGTAAGAGTGTCCAGTAAAGAGTGGCGAAGTCGTGGTAGGAGTACTCGACAAACTTTCTGCTCCAGGAATACAATTTGCATTGCTAATAATATAACTGATTCACTGGTTGAAGTACTGCCCACTGTGGTTGAAAAGTCTGTGGAAACTTAAGCAATTGAACTATTGCAGGGCACGTGTCCTGGTGTTTTTCCAGACTGTGTGGTAATGAGGTCACAAAGTCAGCAGGTGAAACACGAGAAATCAAAGAGTAGAGATAAGAAAGTTAAAGTGGAATTAGCAGATACCCTGTTTGATCAGATGGTTGACACAAACCAGGAGGAGACAGATGATAAAGCAGACATTTTTAGCTCGGATAAATTAACTGAGATATAGCAGAAAGATGAAAATTTAAAGCAGATATATCAAAAGACGTGCACAGAAAAAGAATGTGAATGTATCCCTGAATGTTATCATCTTATAAATGATGCCTTCATGAGGAAATGGAGACCATCACATCTTCAGGTAGATGAAAAATGAGCAGAAGTTCCTCAATTTGTATTGCCAATGGGTTATAGAAAGGAAGTGTTGCTAATGGCACACAAGCTATCTCTATGGAGGTCATTTAGGAGTGAGAAAAAACTCAAGCTAAAATATAATATCATTTTTACTGGCTTGGACTGCACAAGGATGTAAGTGAATTTTGCTAGCTGTGTCATCCATATCAGGAAATTGGAAAACCACAGGCAATTAAAACAAACTGCACATTTAATACCTATTCCTGCATTTGAGGAACCCTTTACAAGAGTCCTAATGGATTGTGTATACCCCTACCTCCCAAAAAAATTGGGAATCAGTATTTATTCACAATCATGGATGTGTCGACTAGATTTCCAGAGGTCGTTCCATTATGCAATATCACAGCTAAAAGGATTGTGGATAAATTAATCAAATTTTTCACTAGATACGGACTACTGACAGAGATATAATCAGATCAAGGGTCAAACTCCACATCAAAATTATTCAAATAAGTTATGGACAACTTAGGAATAAACAATTCGAATCTACTGCGTACCATGCAGAATCGCAGGGAGCACTGGAAAGGTGGCATCAGACATTAAAAACCAGGTTGAGGGCTTATAATCAAGACTATCCAGAAGGCATTTGACAGCCTGAAAGCTGTGTTAACCACTGCCTCAGTGTAAGCCACATCTAATTACGTAAAGCCATTCAAGGTGACTATCGAGGCATGCAATGTGGGTGCCGGTGCAATGCTCTTACAGGAAAATAACAAGAAGACAGAAAGACCTATTGGGTATTTCACCAGGAAATTCAGCAGTCATCAGCAGAAATATTTGATGGTTGAGGAAACTTTGACATTGGTATTGGTGTTACAATATTTCAATGTTTATGTTATTAGCAACTTATCTGAGGCAATCATATAAACTGATCATAACCCATTGACGTTTGTGGAGAAATTTAAGGACAAAAATGCCAAGACTGTTTAGATGGAGCTTGTTGTTGCAGCCATTCTATTTGAAAATTGTGTATGTGGCAGGACAAGAAAATGTGATTGCTGACGCATTGTGGAGACTTGAATGAGAAACAGTGGCATTTGGTGGCAGGAGTACAACAGACTGAAATGGAATGTGGCTGTTCATGCTTGCACATTTATAGTCAATGCAATGTATACGCATTGTTGAGCGTACTAACAATTCAGGTTTAACGGGTATTAGAATGAATATATCTTTGGATATTGATTTTTTTTTAAGGGGGGAGATGCTGTCATTAGCTTTTTTCAGGAAGGTTGTAAATGATACAGACTCCAAAAAGTCTGGGAGTTGAAGGATTTTAGGGCCAATTTGATAATAGCTAACAGATACTGCCTCAGGCAGAAGGTTTTCAACTTAAAGAAAAACACTTGTACAATGAAAAGGGATTGGCCAGTTCTCCCAGCTCGGCTTTTCTCTGGTTTGTTTTTTGTTTAAAGCAGGGGTGGAGAGAAAAAAAATTCTGAACCCAAAGAAACAGGTCCAGGCTGATACTCTTCGTTCCTGAAAGACCCTGTGTTTGATTTTACCTTTTCATTCAAGGGCTGTTTATGAGAAATTGTTGCAAGTATTTGGAACAGCATCATTAAGTTGGGATGATCTGTTGGGTTTTCGGTTAGGTTAAGTTATTCGGTATTCTGTTTCCTGTTGTTTTTGTTTCATTCAGTAAAATTGTAAATAAATTCTGTTTTATTTGAAACTAAGTGGTTTGATGAGTGGCATTTCTCCTGGAACATCCACTTTATACCTGCTTAAAACAACTAGCAAAGTTAGGGTCTGGGTTACCTTCTTGAAATGTTTTGGGGCTCTGGCCTTATCCAAAACAGGGTGAATAGACAAGGTTTTTTCCCAGGTTGGGGGAGTCCAGAACTAGAGGGCATAGGTTTAGGGCAAGAGAGGAAAGATTTAAAAAGGACCTGAGTGGCAACTTTTTCATGCAGAGTGTGGTGCATGTACGGAATGAGCTGCAAGAGGACATGGTGGATGCTGATACAATTACAACATTTAAAAGGCACCTGGATGGGTATATAAATAAGAACGGTTTAGAGAGATATGGACCAAATGCTGGCAAATGGGAGTAGATTTATTTCGGATACCTGGTCGGCATGGACGAGTAGGACCGAAGGGTCTGTTTCCAGCTCTATGCCTCTGTGACTCTATAAGTTCACATCACAAAAACTTATCAAATTTAAAATAAAATACAACTTTATTGGGAGGATGGTGGACACGAACTCCCACGATGCCCATAGATTGCCAAAGACCTCAAGGCTACCAGTGGACACCTTCTTCAGGACATTTGGACAATCTCACATAACCAGGAAACAACACGGGCAATCAAGTCTAACCATCCTCTTCACGGCTTGCTCTTTAGGCCTGTGATTGACCACAATCTCCAGGCAAGGACTGATCCATGAACTGGTCTGCACTGGATGGCCAAAGATTAGGAATGCGGAGTGAAGTCCATCTTAAAAAATAAAATCAGATGGAGTCCATACACAACTGGCCTAATACAACCTCTGCATACATGGGTGCCTCAAAGCTGCAAAACAATGCCAGCAGCTTGGAAGCACTTGTGGACAATTTTTAAATACTGCATGGCAGAGTGACAAAGTGGTTATAAAGACACACAGGATTCTGAGCTTGAGAAAAGGAGTCCAAAAGCAAAAAAAGCTATGGAAAGCCATGAGAAAACATTGGCTCAGCCTCAACTGGAGTGTGGTTGCCCAATTTAGAAAGCACGTACAGGCAGTGGATTCAGCTCAGCAAAAAGTTATGAAAATGTCTTACAAGGATATAGGTGTTCAATTGGATAGACCAGGAAAGCTGAGGTTGCTCTACTTTGAGCAGAAAGGTTTACAGGAGATTTAATAGAGATGAGAAAGGTTTAGACAGAGTGGACAAAGGTACTCTTCCTATTTGAACACTGCAATCCACCAGTTGAAGATTATTGGCAGAAGATCCAAAGGTGACATCAGGAAAATTCTTTTCATGCATTGATGGGTACATGCTGGAATACACTGTCAGAAACTTCCAATTTGTTATTGTTGAGTGCAGGTTGGGGCTTTACTGACCAAATGACAGAATTCTGTAACCATTCTCGACCTCTGTGTTTCTGGCAGATATTAGGTTGCTTGCTTGAAAATTGTCCAGTTTTACACACACACACACCTGATTTTTGTATTATTTATCTAAAACCAAAAATACAAAGTAAGAGGTAATAAGCAAGAACATTGTCTAATAGATTAGATTACATTACAGTGTGGAAACAGGCCCTTCGGCCCAACAAGTCCACACCAACCCGCCGAAGCGCAACCCACCCATACCCCTGCATCTACCCCTTACCTAACACTACAGGCAATTTAGCATGGTCAA
>NC_057741.1:12645694-12756678 GCF_004010195.1 Chiloscyllium plagiosum
CTGTGAGGCAGCAGTGGTAACCACTGTGCCACCGTGCTGCCCACTTGATACTTGATAAAATAAAATACCAATTCCAATATTTGGACTGTGCAAGAGAGAATGGGAAAGAATAACCGTTGCAGTATCCCTGACACACAGCTAACCGAATGGGTATTGTTGTGCATAGCTGTGGAGCAACATCAGGCTTTTTGCAAGTGGAAGCTAGCAACATGATTTAACAAAAGAGGAGGATGTCAACAAAGAACCAGATGGCGCAGCAGACACTGTTAGAAAAAACATCCTGGTTCATCTGATGACAATAAATCAGCTCTTTTCCTAAGGCTTGCTTTGTGTTTCATTTTAATATTACTGCTGATTCATTGGAAAATGGGAACTTTGAAAGAAAACTGCTTCAAATTTGCTCTTGCTTATTATTTGAAAAGATATAGGTTATTATCAACTGCTATGGGGCAGCACAATGGCTCAGTAGTTAGCACTGCTGCCTCACAGTAGCAGAAACACAGGTTCAATTCCAGCCTTAGGCAGCTGTGTGTGGAGTTTACACATTCTCCTTGTGTCTGCATGGGTTTCTTCTGGGTTCCTCCCACAATCCAAAGATATGCAGGTTAGGTGAATTGGCCATGCCAAATTGACCAAGGTATTATAGGTTAGATGCATTAGTCAGGGATAAGTGCAGAATAATAGGGTAGGGGAATAGGTGTGGTTGGGTTACTCTTCAGAGGGTCAGTGTGGACTTGTTGGGCCAAATGGTCTGTTTCCACACTGTAGAGATTCTATTCTGGCCTTCATTCTCCATGGAATATGATTCTTATGTGTTGTTCTGCTTAAGAACTTTAAATCAACTGAATACGTGAAATTATGATGGCCAATCTTTATTTTGTGGCTTGTTTTCAAAACTTCTCATAGCAGAATGAGAAAGTGTTTTAAAAAGACACACAGGAGTCTGAGCTTTAGAAATGGAGTATAAAAGCAAGGAAGCTCTGGCTCAGCTGTAACTGGAGTGTAGTAGTTCAATTTACAAAGTAAGTAAAGACAGTGGATTTCGCTCAGCAAAGCGTTCTCAACCATTTTTATTACTTCCCATTTCATTGAAAAGGAACTATCTGAAAGGATCACATCAGATTAAATAAACGGAGGCACTTAAGCAAACTTTGGTAGCAAAACCGAACCACATATATAACAGCCTCCATTAATAATGTTCTAGCCTTTTGTGGTCATTTTGAGATCCCAATTTTTGCAAGTCCAGTACCTTTGAGTTGCTTTTGAATGTTTGCATGCTTGTATAGGAATTGAAAACATAACAGGAAAATCTTATTAGCAGACTCACTGGGGACATATTCCATTTTTTCCAATCACCAAATGTTAACATATCATAGTCGGCTACCAGTGTGAAGCAATTGGACTAGAGGTAATCCTGAGATTTCTGCATACCCCAACATCCAGTGTTGTTGCTTTTGAATGTCCCAGGAGAAATGTGATGTATCTTTTTGCTCACACAATAAGGCAGCCATATTCTGTTATTGATTACAAACTGGCTAGTGTTGTTGCTGATGCACGTGGCAGCTTGGAGGAGTGGGAGATGAAGAAGTTAAAGGTTGCAGTGACCTTGACTGTATGCAGGCAATAATTTGCTAACTCTAGCATTTTTCTGCAGATTTTCTTATAGAAAGTGACACAATTCTGTCAGTACCTCCCTGGAGAAATGCAACAGTCTCCTCATACATTGTTCCTCAGAGAACTATATATATATTCTCCTGGGTCTGTAAACCCTGCTGGGAGAGGCAGGATCTCTCTGCACATGCATCCTTATATTTGCTTTACCTCAAGATGTTGCTGTCTTTGAGCTGACTTCTTCTCTTGATCCTCTCCATTTGCAATTCTGAAAAATTGACCTCAAGCAGGCACTCAGGTGAAATGTCAAATACATCTTCATGTTCTGTAGCCAATTATCATAAAATCAAAAATTTGCTAACTATAAGAACAAGTTTCCTGCTAGTCAGGCAAAGAGAAATAAAACTCATTCCCGAAAATTGGGCTATCTGGAATGTAGTTGTTATTCAGATTTCTGAGTTTGGAAGAAGCAAATAGAAGTGCAGTCTGACTATCTTTAAATGGACTAAGTGGAGGTCACTGTCAAAAAGTTGTGACATTGAAAAACACTTGCTGTACGTAAAGTTGTGAGGAATAGAAACATTTCTCTTTGATCCATAGGAAATACAAAGATTGCAGTCTACCTACGTTAAGCCACTGCCTATCACGTCTTCTTATCCCAATTGCCTCCACGTTTGATTGTCACCTCTCTCGCACATGGTTGCCACCAAAGATACAATGGTCTGAAGTTTAAATCAATTTTGCTTGTCAAGTTGCCTGGCAATATACAGTAGATATCCATCTCTTTCTAGCCTAATTTAAATGAGACTCAAAGATCAAATAATGAGAATGTCATGAATCTAGACATTGTTGTACAGGAGTGTTAACAGGGCAATACCATTCTAATATTACCCCACTGTTTGTCTAATAAGATGTACCACTGTTGATCACTCAGCATATCAGATGAGCTTGTACATGACATTCTGGGTTTCATTTGATAAGCAATATCTTGCTGCGTGCTCAAATATCGAACTCTGATATAAATTCAGCATCAGCTGTGATTTAAACGTCCAAATTCAATCTCAATATTCATGTAGTGAGCTTTAGTTGTGCTGCAAAATGACTTCAGTTTTACCCACTATGTGAGATATTACTACATATAAATCACTATTTTGTGATGATTATGATTCAGTAATAATATTGTTTGAATAAGAAGTTATCAACTTGTCATATGATAGCTGGTGGCATGGTTGACGGAGCACTATGCGTACACTGGTTGGGGTATTTTAAAAGAGAAACATCTCCTAGACTTGTTAGAGGCTGATTTTATTTGGGATTATAATCTGGCAAGGTATTGTAACAATCTGAAACAGAATCTATGTCACTTCCATTGTATTGAATTGAGGAAGATGGAAGTTTGTCAGGTTTCAGAGTAAATGGAAAATCTCCTCGGTTAACAGCAGGCAGTGAAGATAAAGGAAATGACCCATTTGTAATTTTGTCTCTTTTGGAATGCCTGAAGTCCCCTCTCACTAATTTCTTCAGAATTATTTTAAAGACAGAAAGGAAATATTTTGTATAAACTCTGGAAACAAAATTTGTTGACAGTAATTTGACATCACTGGTAACTGAGTTATTTCCTTCATATTTATCTAATTTGTTTTGGTTTAGTAATGCAATTATTAATTTTCAGAAGTATTTTTATTGAGTTACTTGTAAGTTTAACAAAATAGTTTAAGCTTGCAGAAGACTGATGGTATTCAGATATTTGAAACAAATAAATGGATAAGTCTAAGAGATATCAGACGGATACTAATGCAAATAAATTACAGGATAATTCATATTGAACATTAACTGAGTTGGAGAAAGATTTTGGTGCGATTATTGACCATTTGCTTGAAGTATCACATCAATATGAATCTGTTCTCAATAAAATTAGTCAGGTATCATGATACATCTGAAGGGTATTTGATTAAAAGTCAAAACAAATTAGTTTGTAAGCCAAAGCATCCAACTGAATATTTTCCTTTCCAATGCATTTTAGCCTTCAGGATATGTGTGCGGCTGCATTACATTGAATATTTAATTCTTTTGCTTTGTGCTTGTTTGGCTGTAGATTGAAGCACATTTCAATTCCTGCTCACTCAAAGGGATGCCTCTCACCTCTATGCCGGTCAGTGATGATCAGATCAGTGTTCTGCTGAAAGCTAGGAAACATTTCTTTCCAGTTAGACATGAAAGACAAAATTAAGAAGGTGAATGGAGGTATGTTAGTCATCAACTACATCAACCTGGTAAGGCTAATGTCATGAATGCCCACTGCTGGAAACATGAAAGAAGAAGTACCTTGTGCACACTCTTCAATTTATACAGAGCATATGAACTGGTGGCACCCCCTCTCAGGTTAACTATAGCTATGCTTCTCTATTACAAAAATAATGTGCTGGAGGAACTCAGCAGGCCTAGCAGCATCTACCAAGAGACAAACAAAGTTAGTGTTTTGCATTTTCAGAACACCATCCACAGATGTTGCCACATTTGCTGAGTTTCTCCAGCACTTGCTGTCTTTATTTCAGATTCTCAGCATCCACAGAAATTTGCTGTCCTGTTATGCTCGATTCCTCATCAAATAACTGTCAGCATTCCATTTGACTTCCAGATCATTTACTGCACCCGCATTCTAAATTGTTGTGCACCTTTTGTAAAGTTCTGCAGTCTCGATCCATTTCAATACTGTATTGCTTTCCTATTTTTCCTGTGAAGGTGTATAATGTTACACTTTCTCAGATTATGCACCATCTGCCAAATTTCTGCCCATTGACTTAATCTAGCTCAATACCTTTGTGGATTCCTTATATCCTCTTGACAATTTAATTTTCTATCTATCATTTCATCATTAGCCTGTTTTCTCCATAAGGTCTAGCGAGTTATCTCTCATAATCGCCGCTGCTCACCTCATTATGTTTGCCCCTTATTGCTATGGTGCCTCCCTGTGCAATCCTGCAGTCACCATCGACAGAAGTAATTGCTAATGCTACCCCTTCTGGGATCCACATCACTGACACCATATTTAAAGCCCAGTGGTGCACCAGCTCAATTGCCGTCAGCATGTCCTTCACAGGACACATTATGAGAGGGAAATGAGGAAGAAAAAGACACGTAAGTGACATGGGTGACATTTTCTTGTAAAAAAGGAATATATATATAGCTATTTCACGTCATCACCTATTGGATTGTCATGGTAACTGTAGCTATCCGAGAATCAAGCTACACAAGCTACCTATCCTTAGCACTATATGATGCTATAATCCTGTCTCGGGGATTGCTACTCTAACACCCATCTAGCATACCATCATGCCATAGTTCAATGTGGAAACATCACATGCCATATAAAGCTTACAAAAAGTTGAAAACATTTGCTTTTCCTATTGCTCAATAAAGAAGCAGCGTTTGTTTCTGGGAACAAAAGGGGTTACTTGTTTTCTGATCAGTTACACATTTACTGTAAATGAATAATACTGCACCCAGCTCAAATTTACTAGAAGTGGGCATCAAATAAGTCCTCCCTATCTTGTTGTGCCTTACACAGCATTGCTCTACCATGAAGAAGGTTAAGTTTCTACTGCTCAATGTGTTATACTCCTCCTTCGAAGACTGCTCCTACTTTCCTGGTTCTTTAGCATATATCACATCCCTTCTTTGGCTGCTCCAGTTGTGTATGGCACAGCGTGTATGAATTAAGTGAAACACGCTGCCTGGACTGCACTGAAAGAACTTCTCAAACTTACCCAAACTTCACAAACTCATCTTCAGGCATCTAGCATCTGCTTCACAATGACCCCGGTTGGAGAATGGGCTACATTATATCTAAACTCAGTCTTAGCTAGTAGGTTGCAGAACGGAGTCTTTAACTATGATTGCAGAGGACACCTTTGACTCCCTATAATCCTTAGAAGGATTGAACACTTGAAATCAAGCAGGAATATAAGTTCACAAGTCCAGTGCGGAGGAGAGTGAGTCCAGTGTGGGGGAAAGCGAGCCCAGTGCAGGGGAGAGCGAGCCCAGTGCAGGGGAGAGTGAGCTCAGTGTAGGGGAGAGTGAGCCCAGTGTGGGGAAGAGCGAGCCCAGTGCAGGGGAGAGTGAGACCAGTGCAGGGGAGAGCGAGCCCAGTGCAGGGGAGAGCGAGCCCAGTGCAGGGGAGAGCAAGCCCAGTGTGGGGGAGAGCAAGCCCAGTGCAGGGGAGAGCAAGCCCACTGTGGGGGAGAGCGAGCCCAGTGCGGGGGAGAGTGAGCACAGTGCAGGGAAGAGTGAGCCCAAAGCGGGGGAGAGTGAGCCCAGTGCGGGAGAGAGTGAGCCCAGTGTGGGGAAGAGTGAGCCCAGTGCGGGGGAGAGTGAGCCCAGTGCAGGGGAGACTGAGCCCAGAGCAGGGGAGAATGAGCCCAGTGTGGGGGAGGGTGACTGAAATGCAACATGATGTGGTGAGGCCTGTGTTTGTGAGGTGTCAAACTGCTGGATGGCAGTAGAGATGGAGTAGGGAATGTTGCCAGTTGCTGTCCATGGAACTTGCCCTAAGATGTCAGGGCGTGGTGGTCATGGTGGAGGTCCAGAGAGGCAAGAGACAAACTGGAGTCACAAGGTTTGGAGATTATTGCTGTCTGACTCCTCTCTGCCACCTGGGAGAAAAGAAAATTGCATATCGGTGAGATGAGATTATGTGCTAATACTGTGTAAATGCATGCAAATCGGTCTCTTGCCACTTAGATTCTCCTTTCACCGTTCAAACCTTAGGTGGGAAATCAAAGGATTTTGATTTTCTTGATAATGAGAATCTGATTTTGCTGATCTCACCATATTGACTCAGCCAAATCATTGAGGGGCTGGGAAAATTCCATCCTGTGACACGGATCATGGAGACCTGTTATATGTGATCAGGACTGTTTCAAAGCCCGAAAGAGTGTCAGGGAACCTGCTGGTGAAACCACTAATTCTGAAAACCTGGCCTAAAGGCAACTGTTGCAGTAGTAACTGCTGCTAGGCAGCTGAGAGATAGAAACATTTGGAATGCCTCCAGCTTTCATTTTGAGAGATGAGGGGATGGGGATAACTGGTGTGCCTAGTGCGGTTAAACACAAGAGGAATAAAGAGAAAAACAGCAGGAGGTGGTTTGTTTCAATATATAATCAGTTGAACCAGCACTGGCATACAATAATCAAAGAGCTGTACTGTGTCCACCACACAAATTAGGATTAGCTATGGCTAACTCGACGTGTAGAGAATAAGTGATCATGATGCAACAAGATGTTTTAACTGGGCTTGTGTCATTAGCTTGTAAAGGTGTTAGCCAATTTGCAGTGACTCTGTTTAAACTAATTGCTCCTTCTTGAGTTTGTTCTTAAGACACCATCTTTGACATGGTTTTTTAAAACATTTATTCATTGGATAAGAGCTTTGCTGGCTAAACCAGCATTTGGTGTTCATCCCTAATTGCCCAGGGAGCAGAAAAGAGTGAACCACATTTCTGTGCGTGTGGTTCTACACGTAGGCCAGATCAGGTAAGGATGGCAGTTTCCTTCTTAAACTGGATGGGTTTTTTTTCATGGTTTCATGGTCATCATTAGACTCATAATTCCAGATTTTTATTGAAGTTCTATCATCTGTCATGGCAGGATTCAAACCCAGGTCCACAGAACATTAACAACACACACAAAAAAAGAATTTGCTGGAAAAGGTCATCAGGTCTGACAGCAACTGTGGAGAGAAACCAGAATTAATGTTTTGGGTCAAGTGACTCTTCCTCAGAACTGTTCTGAGAAAGGGTCACTTGACCTGAACTGTCAACTCTGATTTCTGTCCAACAGAAGCTATCAGACCTGCTGAGCTTTTCCAGTGATTTCTGTTTTTGTTTCTGATTTACAGCATCTGCAGTTCTTTCAGCTTTACCCCAGAACATTACCTGAGTCTCTGAATTAACAGTCCAGTGATAACACCAGCCCTGAGATAAAATGACATTCATTATTAGTTGAAAGGAAAGCATTTCCCCTGCTTTATGTTGCTTTTGTTTGATTATGTTTAGTGTTTTTGTTTTGCTATGTTCCTTCAAACAATTCAATGAGTAACTGTTAAAGGTGCCATTTCATGGATGAGATATGAAGCTGAGATTCTATCTATCCTCTCAGGTGGATGGGAAAGATTACATTGCAGTGTTTTGAATAAGGGGTGGAGGAATTACTTAGTTGGCCTGGCCAGTTTCTATTTCTCAACATCACAAAATCAGGTAAACAGGTCATCATCTCACTAACACTTGTGGGAGCTTGCTGTTTGCAACTTGTCTGCCTCCTTTCATACATTACCGCTGTAAAAGCTGAGTCATTGATCAATTCAAGGGAGATGTTTGATTGGTCAAGAGACCTGAAGTTTACGGTAGAGGCAAAAAGTAGAGTTACTGTTACAGTCAAATCAGCCACAATTTATTGCTTGGTACATCAGGCTTGAAAGGACAAAATGGCTCACTCTTGTCCCTGTCTCTTAGGATCTAAAGGCTGACAGCACCCATTGCACCAGCCATCGAGGTATCTCCCTTCTGAACATTATGGGAAAAGTGTTTGCTTCTGGTGCCCTAGCGAGACTGGAAGCTGAGCTGAATAAATCTACCCCAAGTCCCAGCATAATTTCACAACTGATGTGATCTTCTCAAAAGAAATGCAGCAAATAAAGGAGACAACTACATAACTGCCTTCACAGATTCTAAGAAGACATTCAACTCTGTCAGCAGAGGTGGTCTATTTAAACAGTTGGAGAAAATTGGTCAGCCCCGTGAAAGCTGCTCCATGTGATTTCCTCTCTTTGCAACAACATGACTGGTAAGGTCATTTACAGTGGAGCAACCATAGAGCTGTGTAGGATCCAGGGTAGGATCAATTCTCTATCCAACATCCATTAGTATATTCTACTCTTTGCTGCTGTCATATACTTTCAAGTTCACTTACTCACCAGAACATGAGGGAAGGCTTTCCAGCCCTTGTCCACTTGAGATCTAAGAGATAGGTGCACCAAATCTTCATCCATATATTGCTACACTGATGGTAACTCTCTGGTATTGCATTTTAAGGAAAACATTCAATGCTGTTGGACACATTCTCTCACAACTATAAAGAGTGAGTTTTGACCATCACATAAGGCAAACTCACTTTCCCTACTTCGACAGTGAAGATGTGTGAGGTCACAACTGTACAACTTTTGAAGATTGAGCCCAAAGGCACCCATTATCAGATTTGGTTTATGGTCTCAGAAGTAAAGATGCCTTACGTTTCAAAACGAAGGTGGGAAAATTCATCCTAATGTTTGTGGTTGATGACTTTCCCTCAGGACAGTTTTTTTTATTGAGGATCATCAACTCGAAGCATTGACTTTGTATTTTTCTTATTGAATTTTATGTTGCAGTTTATGAGTGACATGATGAATAAGCACATATGCATGTGTTGGGGAGCCTGATCACGGTTTTCCAGGAATGTATTGTGTTCAACCATACAACCCTTGTTTCACTGTGCAGGTGCCTGTCACTATGACTATTTTATTCTGGCCTGCTGCCATTTCTGTCAACTTTTCTAAAGCTTTTGTTTTCTTTATATTTCTTCATATCCATGTGGTCACTTACTTTATTGACAGTAAGAACCTTCCTTTGACT
Organism: Chiloscyllium plagiosum; assembly: GCF_004010195.1. Lineage (NCBI taxonomy): Eukaryota > Metazoa > Chordata > Chondrichthyes > Orectolobiformes > Hemiscylliidae > Chiloscyllium > Chiloscyllium plagiosum. The sequence continues at coordinate 12,654,969 of NC_057741.1, forward strand.
AGTCTGTCTGACTAATGCCTGGATTATCTATGTGTTACATTCTGTTCATATTTTTACATTGTGTTAAGTTCAAAAAGTGGGTATTTTGTTAGGTTATGTATGTAACCAATGATTGTTCATCCTTCCAGTATTCCATCAGCCTTTGGCATATGTGCACATTATACTTCCTCCACTTCATGATGATAGATACCTTTTACAAGCCAATACTTCATTCTTCAAAGATGACACACTGTTTAGCAAAGAAAATGAGGAAAGAATCAGTAACACAGGACATCTGTGTCAAACCTGCTTTACTCTCCCTCAAGCAGATTTTTATCTTACTACCACTGGAGTTTGCTGGTTTTAGATTGTCACCTCCAATGGCAACAACCCACCATAAATTTAGAAAAGAGTGAATGAGTAAATTATTAGCATTTTGACCTCGTGCTGAAGACCTCTCAAATTCACCCAATGACTTGTACTTTTCAGTTGAGAAGATACCAGATATTTTTTACAGATCTTCCCAAACGTCTTATGTTAACAAAAAACGTTTAAGTTTGAGTTTACTGTAGTGACTGAGTGATTAATGGAACTTTGCTATCTATGTCTTTTTATTGATGGCAAGTATCCCTCCAAGGCCAGCATTTATTGTCCATCCCTGAATGTCCTTGAGAAGGTGTTGAGCTTTCTTTACCAATTTCTTTAACAGCTCTAGTCTGTGTGGTATTGCTACTCACAAATTGCACGTTCAGCACATGGATGTGGTGATAATAATGATGTTGCAATATAGTTCCACATCAGGTAAGAGCATGATTTTAAGAGTAACTTACAGATAGTGGTATTTGCATGTACCTGCTGTTCTTGTAAATTGTTATCGACATCATGCAGTTACTAGGCTCCAGTCAGAACTAAAAAATGTACAATATATCATTTGCTACAACCCAACAGGGAGAATTTATTATGAAGTTATGTGCTCTGTGAACAAGGGTGAATCAGCTCACAAATCTGTCTGATGACTCCTCTTTTAAAGAGACAATGTCCCAACATAACACACCCCAATTAAAACACATTACAGTTGACAAGTTCATGGCTTTGTAGGACATTGTTGAGTGATGTGTATCAGGCTGTTGCACTGTTACTAGTTGATCATGCATGTATGGCCATGGTGTACCAGTGGTGGAAGGAGGGAAGATCTGAGGTGATAGATGGTATACCAATCAGTGGACTTCCTTTTGTTTTTATGGACTGCTCTGCACTTCTTGACAGTTTTTGCATCTGCCCTCATCCAGATCAGTAGAAAGTATTCCATCACAAGGCCATGGATGATGGATATTTTTTAGGGAATCAGGAGACAAGCTGCTCATCATAGAATCCACAATCACAGACCTTCCCTCATATGTAGGCAGCCTTAGTGAATTTTGAGAAGATTTGTAGATCAGGTTGAGTTTCTGGATGTAGGTTTGCTCGCTGAGCTGGGAGGTTCATTTCCAAACGTTTCATCACCTTACTAGGTAACATCTTCAGTGTGCCTCAGGTGAAACAGTGTACATGATTCCTGCTTTCTATTTATATGTTTGGGTTTCTTTGGGTTAGTGATGTTATTTCCTGTGGTGATGTCATTTCCTGTTCTTTTTCTCAGGGGGTGGTAGATGGGGTCTAACTCGGTGCGTTTCTTGATAGAGTTCCGGTTGGAATGCCATGCTTCTAGGAATTTTCGTGCGTGTCTCTGTTTGGCTTGTCCTAAGATGGATGTGTTGTCCCAGTCGAAGTGTTGTCCTTCCTTATTTGTATGTAAGGATATTAGTGAGAGAGGGTCATGTCATTTTGTGGCTAGTTGATATTCATGCATCCTGGTAGTTAGTTTTCTACCTGCTTTTCCAATGTAGTGTTTGTTATAGTTCTTGCACGGTTTTTTGTAGTACATACAGATAAGGAAGGACACCACTTCGACTGGGACAACACATCCATCTTAGGACAAGCCAAACAGAGGAATTCCATGATTGTAATGCTGGATATTGTTATTTCCTGACACTTGGTCTTATATGAAGGATACTTGCCACTTATCAATATAAATCTGAGTATTGTCAAAGTTCATGATTTTTGAGAAGATTTGTAGCCCAGGTTGATGATATGTATGTAAGTTAGCTCGAAGAATTGTTTTTAAATGTTTCCTCACCATACTAGGTAACATTATCAGTGGGAATCTCTGATGAAGCGCTGGTGGTATATCCCACCTCTTTATTTATAGGTCTTGGTTTCTTAAGGTGAGTGATGTTATTTCCAGTTCTTTTTTTCAAGGGAAGGTAGATAGGGTCTAAATCGATGTGTTTATTGAGGGAGTTCTGGTTAGAATGCGGTGCCTCTAAGAATTCTCGTGCATGTCTTTGTTTTGCCTGTCCTAGGATGTGTATGTTGTCCCAGTGAAAGTGGTGTTCTTCTTTGTCTGAATGTATAGAAACCAGTGAGAGTGGATTGTGTCTTTTGGTGGCCAGTTGTGTTAATGTATCCTGGTGGCAAGTTTCCTGCTAGTTTGTCCAATGTAACTGTCAAAGTCTTGCAACATGAGAACACAGAATGCCTCATTATCTGAGGATTTTCAGTTCAAACTGAACACTTTGGTGGCTGTCCCTGAAAGTGCCAAATAAAAACCAGACAAGTTATGTGGGTTAGGTGGATTAGCCATGGGAAATGCAGGGTTACAGGGATAGGGTTAGGGATGAGAGTATGGGTAGGATGTTCTAAGGAGAGTTAGAGTGGACTTGGTGGGCTGAATGTCCTGTTTCCACACTATCTGGATTTTATAATAATAAATATTAATGAACTCTTCTCTATATTGCCAAAAATACAAGAAACAAGGACACAAAACGATAGCAAAAACTGCAGAATTTTTTTAAAAAAAGTCTTACTAGGAATGTTAACATGTCATTTTTACAATTATACTAAAAATCATATGTTGTGAAGGTGCAATTCTTAGATTCCCATAGTATTGTTTCTATTTTTTATTTATTTTAAAAACTTTCTTTGGTTTATGTATAACTGTGTTATAATGATTACAATAACTAGACAGCAACAAGTAGTGTTTATGAATCCTTGTTGAGTCTCGAAACTTCTTAAAATTGCTTTGCTGTGACAAATTCTCCTTGTAAGCTAGCCAAAGACAAACATTGTGTTACATAATTTTTGATACAGAGCTTCCAAGAGGAGGCAGAGAAAGAAAGGTCTAAAATGAAAGAACTTCACAGAAAGAATCATATAATACCAAAGAATTTCATGTAAAAGGAATAGGAAACGTGGACAAAAACCATAGCAAGAACCAAAAAAAAGAAGGTAAAAAGAAACTTACTCAGAATATCAACACAAGTCATTTTTGTAACCATTTTAGTAGAAAATAATTAATACATATCCTTTAAAAAACAGCTCGGGTAATCAAACTATCAATCTTGTGAAATTAATAATGCATTTAAGACTCTAACTCACAAAAACATAAGTGAAAATAATCTATTTAGTGTGAGAAGACAGCACTAAGTTCTGACAATTTTCAGTACCCAATGATTTCTACCCAGGGTTTAAAGACAGGAGGGGAGAAATCTGTAATTTTTTTCGGCATCATCTGCTGAGCTTTCCCAATTCAGGAATTTCCTTTGTGTTTGGAAAGCTGAAAATGTAATTCCATATTTCAGAGAGGTGAGAGAACAAAACTAGGAAATTGTACACCAGATAGCCTAACATTGGATATGGACAATTATTGGAATCCATCATCATCGGCAGCCCCTCACAGACGAGGATAACTCTTTTCTAATCTGAGGGTGAGTCCATAGGTGGCTGTATAGACTGATGCAGCTACCGCAGGCTCTGTTACACTTGGAGACGTGTGGTCACAGGAAGGGTGGGTGGGACGTTGGTGTGGTAGCACACCCATTTCGCAGTTTTCACCTGGCTTCCACTTTTTCCCAATGGCAAGTCTTGAGGTGCTCGATGCCTTCCCGTATGCTCCTTCTCCTATTTGGGCAGTCTTGAGCCAATGATTTCCAGGTCTGTGGGAATGCCGCACTTCACCAGTGAGGTCTTGAGGGTATCCCTGAAGTGCTTACTCTGTCCATCTGGGGCTCTTTAATTAAGGGCAGAATAACTGAAAATTTAGAGAACTAATTAAAGTGAACCAAAATGAAATTGTAAAGGGAATTCATGCCTTGGTAAGGGAATAGAGCAAAGAAGTTAAAACTGACATTTTGTTTAGCATTGAAGGAATGTTACAATTGTTGTTGTTTTTTATCAGATATTTAATCAAGTCCACATCTTAGCTGGACACAAAAATTCCCATGAAATGTTTTGAAGAAGATTCTGGATTGGAGTCTCCTAGTTAATATTTATCCCTCAATGAACATCAAAATAACACAATCACTAGTAATTAACAAATTTCTCTTGCTGGAACTTGCTTTGGCAATTGGCTGCCAGGTTTGTGATACTACAACAGTAAAATCATTGGCCATAAAGTATTTTGAGACATCTTGTTATATGAAAGCTACTTTACAAACAAAACTCTTGTAAATAACTGTTCTCCTTGAAGTCTGAAGGGAAATTGGAAGCAGCTGCATAGTTGTCCTTGAAGCAAATTTCTCAATGCTATGAGCCTCCTTCAAACATTGGAACAGGTCGAGGGAATAGTCATAAGCTATGTCACAACACTGTGGGAAAGAGAGTTACTTGACAGAGTGACAGTGATAGAGAAATGTTATTATTTAAGGATTGGATCACCTCTTCTGCCAATGTAAATTTAAGTCCTGAATGGTCCTCTCCATTCATGGCAGGCAAAGGAATATAAAGCAACTGAATGGAGGAAGATTAACTGGATGTTGTATTTTGTGTTCAAATTAATTTCATGGAATGGAAAAGGAATACCATGGGTTAGGAAACAGATTAAAAAATACAACCTCATATTGTTGTAAATAAAGGGATGATGAGATTGCAATGCTGAATACATAGTTGCAGGAGAGGTGTAGCATGGAAATGAGATCAGATTTCTCAGAATTGAAGCTGTCCTGTGAGGGAAGTGAATCTTATAAGGATGAGGGAGAATTTCATTGAAACTTGCAGAAAAGAGAGAGGCTTGGATAGAGGCGGATGTAGAAAAAATGCTTCCACTAGTACGAGACACTAGGACCATAGGGCACAGCCTCAGAGTGAAGGCATGACCCTTTAGAGCTGAGATGAGGAGGAATTTCTTCAGTAAGAGGGTGGTGAAACTGTGAAACTTATTGCTGTAGAATGCTGTGGAGGACAAGTCATTGAGTGTCTTTAGGACAGAGATAGATAGGCTCTTGATTAGTAGAGGGATCGAAGGTTACAAGGAGAAACATATCAGCCATGATTGACTGGCAAAGCAGACTTGATTGGCCAAATGGTCTAATGTTGCTCCTGTATCACATGGTCTTTTGAACAACAGCCTAATTTCCTCACAGGAAGATTAACTCAATTGGTGGGTAAAGATTAAAGGTAATGTGTTGGAGGAAAATGAAGCTGAAGAAAACTTGAGGAGGAAAGTGACATATAAATATACAAATAATAAGGATGTAGAAATGTTGAACATCTGGTCTCCTTGCTATAGGAAGGATGTCGTGAAACTCAAAAGGGTTTAGAAAAGATTTGCAAGAATTTTTCCAGGGTAGGAGAGGTTGAGCTGCAGGGAGAGGTCGAATAGGTTGGGGCTATATTCCCCGGAGTGTAGGAGGCTGAGGAGTGACTTTATAGAGGTTTATGAAATCATGAGGAGTATGGATAAGGAACATAAAATCTATTGGTGGAGGAGTGCAAAACTAGAGGGCATAGGTTTAGGGTGAGTGGGGAAAAATTTAAAAGGGACTTAGGGCAAATATTTCACTTTGAAGATGGCATGTGTATAGAATAAGCTGCCAGAGGAAGTGGAGGAGGCTGGGACAATCACAATATTTAAAAGGCATCTGGATGGGTATATGAATAGGAAGGATTTAAAGGGATATGGGCCTAATGCTGACAAATGGGACTAGATTAATTTAGGATACCTGGTCGCATGGATGAGTTGGACCGAAGGGTCTGTTTCCGTGCTGTACATCTCTATGACGCTAATAAAAGAAACTGTGACAGACAACAGAAGAAAAATCTTGTTAATGTAAATAAATTCATACTAAATGGAAGAATATTATAAAGCCTAACAGTTGAAATAAAATTTTGAACAATGCTTGCCAATTTGTCCACTCAAACTCATCAACATTCTATGCTAGTATTAGCAGACATTTGTGGTGGAAATGCGTAGAAAGTGAGAATTCTCACTTTAGAGTCAAATTGTTTAATTCTTGCTAATCTAAAGTCAATTCAACCTGCTACTGAAACAATTTATACTTTGTTATTTTCCAGGTTAGGAGTCGGATTGTGAAATAAATTAAAGTTTATTCGTGACTATGAAGTAAATGCAAATTTATGTAATTCAATGCACAAATTAAAGATTTTATTTGCTACAATTATGGATCAACTGATCTATAGATAGATATAAAGCAATAAAGGTAAGCTCTTGGTTAAAAAGTGGTTCTACTGACATTAAAAAAACCTAAACATTGAATCTGAGACAATGACACAGATTTTTCAGTCAGTAGTGAAAGAAGAAAGCTTGCTGCTGACCCTGAAATATATCTCACTAAGGGATCTAATAAGCGAGAGTTTTGCTTCTAACTCCATTCACTGGTACTGCCAGTGATTGAAACATTCTTTACTGGGAAGCTCCTATTGTAGAGCTGGAGGGATGTTGTTAATCTGCCCATGATGTGGACTGGGGTGGACAAAGTCAGAAGTTACATGACATCAGGTTATAGTCCAACAGTTTTATTTGAAATCACAAGCTTTCAGAGTACAGCCCCTTTCTCACCACCTGATGAAGGAATAGTGCTTCAAAAGCTTGCAATTTCAAAGGAAGCTGTTAAACTGTAGCCTGGCGTTGTGTGACTTCTGACTTTGTTAGCCTGTCCAGGCAGCTAAGCACATTAAGAGAATTTCACAGACAGCCAAACAGTAAACAAAACAAGGTGAGATCACTTCTCTTTTTCACTATGAGTGGATGGAAATGTTGGTACATGCATATGGGATGAAGTGAAAAATCAAAACAAATACTTTAAGCATTTAACATTTTTAAGAGCTCTACTAATTAATTACTTAACAGCGTTCCACGAATTTAAAATTGTGAACTAAGCTGTCCTTGGAAAAACAAAGTGTCGTGAACTACATCACTGTGAAAAAAAAGTTACATCCCATTGAACAAAGTGTAACTTTCTTAAAGGGGTTTCTAGCAATGATGCATGGATAGAAATATTGAAAAATTGCACTGATTTCTGTGATTGTTGGTTGTGCAGAGATACTGTGGTTGTAGTTTGTGTCAAAACACAGTCTATGTCAAAGCCTTGAGTCGAGGTTTCTGCACTCCACCATCGAAACCTGACTGCCTGGTCCCAGCACATCAAATATAATAATTTATCTGCAAGTTGGCATCATACAGAGGTGTGTTCTCCTTCTACTTGCAGCTTCACATTGGTCACTTCTATCAGTGCCAGTGCCAAGCATTCTGATTGGGCTAAAGCTCTGAGAAACAGGATACTCTCCCTTAGTATCCTGTTGTGAAAATCAAATTTGACTACAGGGTCCATGCTGTCAAATGGCTGGACCACAAGTCCAATTGTAACCAGTGGTAATTAATTAAGAGTACTGCTGGGAACTACAGTTCATTGAGGATTGTGAAATGTCTCTCAGTGGACAATCAGCCCAAGGCAATCGATCTGGATTGTTCCACGGATAACACAACTCACCATTTCAACATCACCTGTTGATGTTATTGTATCATCAAGGACTAAGAAGAATAACAGGTCAAGTGAAACATCATTTTGCTGAACAAAACTATCTCGGGCTCACTGACTTGCTTTCATTATCTGGAGATCAACAGTAGAACCTAGCATCGATAGCAAGAATGAACATGTCAGGTTGCATACATGAATTAATGGCCAAGACAATGGTCCCATCCACACAGCTCAAGCTGTACCCTAAAAAACCCCTCAAAAGTGTTGTTGTCATACTTAATTTACAGTTGCCTAATTCTATCATCTGCTTCCAACCCATTGAGACAATTATGATGAGAAGTTTCATTCATAACATTACGGCACAGAGTATATAACTCCACATAGAACAAGGTACTCAATATGAAATCTCAGTTTGACAACCCAATCCTCCCTTTGTGTCTAAAACTCAGATCAATCCTGGATATGGTCTGTACCTTGGTCACCACACCACAGCCGAGGATAAGAGTTTGAGAAGGAGAGTCCTTCATGGTAACCTCAGCCAATGCAGGAATTGAACCCACTTGGCATAGCAAACCAGATCTCCTACCAACTGAACCAAGATGCATGTTGTTACACACTTGATTATCATGGCCAGCTGTCTCAGGTTTTATTTCTGTTCATACATTTCTGTCTGCAGTGAATACAGTTCAGGCACTACTCCTGCTGATTAACAATGATGAAGAAGGAGTTTTTTTCCTTATTTACTAAGATCGGAGACATACTCGTATTCTCGGTGCACACATGGAGCTTAATATCTCATTGTATTAAACAGTCCTTCTCCATATTCAAATATGGTTCCTTAGATAATTTACAAAGACCAACTTCTAAAACAGTGTAAAACACTAAGTTTTCAATAACAGATGTGTAAATCAAAAGTTTATGGAAAATGCAGGAAATATACAATGTTGAGTGTCTCAGCATTGTTTTATGGATTTTGCTGAAGGAGACACAGTTAACTTTGACACATTAAAAATGTGCTAACTTGCAAAGCAATTTTTATTGTTTGCCGATCTTCAAGATTCAAGTATAACCTTATTTTGACATGGTATTGTGCATGAAATCTTTCATCAAGAATCAAAACAATACGCACCTTTGTGACTTCATGTTCTTGCAGTCTTAACATGCAAGTCACAAAACAACAACAATTAAGTATGTTTCAGAATGCATTTTTAGTCAAATTGTACTTCAAAACTTAGAGGGAAAGAAATTGCAGGCTGTATTGATGGCATATTAATTATATCATATCAAACAACACACACTGAATCTTAGACAAGAAGCAGAAATAATGGGTGGAATTTTCTCATTTTTCATTCGAGGTGTTTTGCGGAGTGAGAGTCATGGTGCCCAGTTGGCCATGGCTTAGAGGAAGGACATCAGCAAACTTCTGCTTTTCACCATATTCATTATGCTGGTGGACATTTAGTCAAGCTTGGCACAGATAGAAATGTTTGGCACAGCTGGGACTTCCTGCCATTGATGTTGCTGACAATATATTTAAAGCCCAACTCCACATCACTTCAGACACAACAAGCTGGTGGCTACCTCATACACTGGGATGTTTGACCATCTTTACCGAGGACATCACCCAGAGGAAAGGAAAACCTCACTTCAAGGACAGGGACGTGGAGGACATGGTGGATGGGTTGATAGAGAGAAAGGCAGTCCTTCTCCTGAGAAGGGCACACCATGAGACCAGGACAGCCTGCCCCCAAAAGCCTAGGTCAGTGCTATGCCGAGAATAGAAAGCAATACCCAGCTGTGCAGGACGAAGATCAATAATATTCTACCCTGCATAAGGGTAAGGTGCCACCATCTTTCCTCTGACAACTCACACTCAACAGGGCCACCGTTTTACCTTTGCAACTCACATGCCTCTCACCAAAGCTCCTAGATTACAACTTTCACTGTTGCTTGAATCATGTCCAATCCAAAGGCCCGTTTCTACATTCTCCTCCCACGGTGGCACAGTGGTTAGCACTGCTGCCTCACAGCGCCAGAGACCCGGGTTCAATTCCCGCCTCAGGCGACTGACTGTGTGGAGTTTGCACGTTCTCCCCGTGTCTGCGTGGGTTTCCTCCGGGTGCTCCAGTTTCCTCCCACAGTCCAAAGAAGTGCAGGTCAGGTGAATTGGCCATGCTAAATTGCCCATAGTGTTAGATAAGGGGTAAATGTAGGGGTATGGGTGGGTTGCGCTTCGGCGTGGCAGTGTGGACTTGTTGGGCCGAAGGGCCTGTTTCCACACTGTAAGTAATCTAATCTAATCTAATCTAATCTAATAATTCATCCTGCCTCCTTTCTGTGTTTTCTATTCATTCACTGGAGTATTTCACCCATTCGCCTATTCTTGCATCAACACTAACTATTCTTCCATCCACTTCATCAATTCAATCCCTCCTGTTGTCTCATTTTGGAAGAAAATGGCACAGACCCCAGACAATTCTCTATAAAGCACCCAGACCGACCTATCTGTAATTCCAGAAGGATTGCACATTGAAATGCAGGACTGACCATAGGCCCAGACATGGAGTCTAGCAGTGACTGAGCGTGACTAACTCTTTGAATTGAAATTGGACAAGCCCCTTGACTGACTGTGGTGGGAGGCCTTGATTGATCATAGTCCATTCTATCCTGCTAATGACTGTTCCTCTTTGACATTTGTTTGTAGTATATGTAGTGAACACCCCATATAAAGTGCCAGCACATGCTGCAAATGCAACATTGATGCAGCATAATGCCATGCAATATGTCCACCCACTTGACTGTTCAGTGCTTCCCACTATAACAAGCTATCTGCCTCCATCTCCACATTAAAAAACAATTCAAGCTGCAGAAGCTGGCAGCCTGTAACTGAGCACTAAAGACCTTATGTGCTAAAATAGCAATGTGACCCACATGAGACTAGCAGCCAATGCTGAAGTCAGTGACGGTGCATTGAGAAAGCATACGAAGCCAGCAACCTGCAAAAAGGTGAGAAAACAAGTGAGCGCTAGGAAATGAGTTTAAGAGTCAAAAGATATACCCTGTGCAGATACAAGTGTTGCAATTATGTCCCTGCATGCAAAGGGACTTGAAGGAAGGATGCAAGTTTCAGGTGTTCCTGAACCCCAAAGAAAATGTTCAAAAGCTTAAGTGCTATCTGAGTAGGTCTGAAAGCAGGTGAGACTCCTGCCTTGCTGATGTTGACTTGGATGAAGGTTCGAGGAGGATGGTAGTCATGGACTAAAAAGGGATGTTGTTCTGTAGAAGCAGTTGGATAACAGGCAGATACTCAGTCGAATTATATGATGGAATTATACATTGTCTTTTTATCTTATGCAGAGGAGAGGAGGATTGGAAAGGGTGTATAAATAAAGTGATTTGGAGATTTAATGAGTTGCCAATGCATGGAAAGACCACAGTTGCCATTCAATAGCCAGATTCTGAAGTCACCAGTTAAAGTTTAAGGGGAGTATCACAAATTGTTGAAACTCTCATTCTTCATTCTCTCCATATCTTCACACATTTCATGTCATTGCTCTAGACATACTGGGCAAAAGAAAATCTGTCCTGATTTATTGTAATATTGCTTCCTAAAAAATACCAGTGACTGGCAGAAAAGGATTAAATTTGACTTTGCAGCTGCTAATCGTGAATGTCAGTGTGGAAGAAATTGGACTTCTTTTTCACACAGTGTAAAATGATTTCAGAAGGAGTCAAATTTTGTGGAGATGCGTCCCACACCTCAATGACATCTGAGACCATGGTTCAGGCATCCCTCATGTCCATCTTAAACAGATGTTGGGTTCCTTGCATCTGATATAAGGGGCATAATGCCTGCCGGTTGGTCAAGAGCTACCTGAAACTTATACAGTAAAAGCTCGGACGAGGCTTTTGAGGCCAACTGATAGTTCACAAAAGGACCAGCCAAAGACATAAACTTACACTTAAATGGTTTTTCATTCATTCATATGAGGGTGTTGCTGCCTAGGCCAGCATTTACTGCCCATCCCAGAGGGCAGTTAAGATTCAACCACATAGCTGGAGTCATATGTACTCCAGACCAGGTAAGGATGACAGTTTCTTCCCGAAGGGACATTAGTGAACGAAATGGGTTTTCCTGACACTCGATTATGGATTTATGGTCATCATTAGATTCTTAATTCCAGGTTTTTTTTTAATTCAAATTCCACCATCTGGATTCAAACCTGCGTGCCCAGAATATTGCCTCGGTCTCTGGATTAACAGTCCAACAATAATGCCATAAGGCAATCACCTCCCCATAATACGTGGGATCAGTGGAGTAGAAGTCCTCCTCTGTCTAATCCTGACTCCATGCAGTCTCTCCTCTTTTACCACCCAAAGATCTACCTGTCATAATGATAAGAACACTAGACTAGTAATCTAGAAACTTGGGTGAATCCCTGGAAGCAATGGCAGATGACAAAATTAGATTTCAATAAAAGTCTGGAATAAAAAATACTTCTGTAATGATGGCCACATAACCATGGTCCATTGCTATAAAAAAGAAACCTATCTGATTCACAAATTTTCTTTCAGCAAGGAAATCTGTTGTCTTTACCTGGTCCGACCTACAGGCAACTCCAGATCAACCACAATGATATTGACTCAACAGTCCTTTGGGCAGTTAGGGATGGGCAATAAATCTTGCTCTAGCCAGTGATGCCCACATCCAATGATGTCCTAGTGGTATAATTGCTAGACTCTTAATCCAGAGACCCTGGTAATGTTTTGGGGAACCTGGGATCAAATCCTGCCAAGGAAAATTGTGTAATTTGAATTGAATAAACATTTGGAATTAGGACTCTAATGGTAACTATGAAATCTTTGTTGAAGTCAAAACGAAACCCATCTGGTTCACTGATGACCTTTAGGAAAGGAAATTGCTGTCACTACCTGACCTACAGGTAACTCCAGACCCGCAGCAATGTTGTTGACACTTAACTGCCATCTGAATAATAAGAGATGGACAATAAATGCTGGCTTTGCCAGTTACACCCATAACCTGTGAAGTATAAAAGAAAATAAAAAGTAACTTGCATTCATTAGAAAGCTTTAGGCTGTTTTGTGAGATATCTTTGGCTTGTTGCCATAGCCATATCACTCATTCAGTCAGTAGTCGGGTGCTCGCTTATTGCTTACTCATAGCATGGCATTCTGATTTGAGTCATTTCAACTAACTATTGTCTGAAACTTCTGAGGAGAAAGTGAGGTCTGCAGATGCTGGAGATCTGAGCTGAAAATGTGTTGCTGGAAAAGCGCAGCAGGTCAGGCAGCATCCAGGGAACAGGAGAATCGACGTTTCGGGCATAAGCCATTCCTGAAGAAGGGCTTATGCCCGAAACGTCGATTCTTCTGAAACTTCCGATCCAGGTAAAAATCGCTATTTTTGAGTCAGATGAGGCAGAATATTGACCACTTACCATGGCAGAGTTTTGTTTTGGCAGAACTTTTGAGTTAGATGCCTTCATAACAAAAGCAGACTAGTCCAGCCCAACAAACCACTCAGGGGGTAGTGAAGTGATTTATCACTGAAAATACACCCCTGTTTTACAGCAGAAGCTGCATTCCATATTTTGCGGTCCCAAATTCAGTTTGATTGCTCCTGAGAACGGAAGTGTTTCAGCAGAGTGAGGAAGTGGGATGCCAGTTCGATGAGATGGACAGTTACCAGGTGGGTTAGGAATAAGGAGGTAGGTGAATGACAGAACACAGTCCCAGGTGAATGGAAATGCAGGAATTAGGTCAGTGAGGATGTAGGGGTGCCACATGAGTGAAGATTAAAGGTGCCAATTGGGTTAGGATGGCAGATCATAGCAGACAGAGTTCAGCGTGGCAACAGGCATGAATGGATTGCAAAGCGAATGAGGACATACTATCACAGGTCAGTCATGGGTACTGTTCCCAGATGGGTGAAGGAAAGGGAATGCAGCTAAGTGGGAAAGTAGAGTGCCAGTTAGGTGAGGGGCACAAATGCCAGTGGGTGTAAGTTTAGATTGGTTAGGTGAGCAAGAGGATGTCTAGTGGGTAGGGTAGTAAGGTGTCAGGTGGAATGTGATGGTATAACTTGAGAGCTAGGTGGAGAAATAGGGTGGTACGTGGGCAAGTTGTTAAGGTGGCCATAAGTGGGTCATAGGGTGCAATTGGTCAAGCATTGAAGAGGATGGTCAGGTATCTATATCTTAGGGGTGGGAGGTGGGAAATGGGTGGGCATTGGGTGACCATTGAATGAGGTTAAAGGTCTGATCAGATGTCTTAGGTGCAAATTAAGGTCATGTGTGGTGGGGTGAGATGTCCAACCCAATTCAAGATGACAGCGGAGTAGAATGCTTCAGCCGGAGCTCTATTCCGTCCATTTCTTTCTTTTCTTACTGTTTTTCTTAACTCTCTGTGATTCTTCCCTTCTTTCTTCTCCCAGCCTCAGTGCGGACCTAGCAAGGCGTCCTCTTGGCTCAATGATGAGGCGTCCTGGCATGGTGCATCCATAATAGTGTCTTGACGGCCTGTGGCAGTTTCTCGATGCAGCGTCCAAGGCAGTCAGCAGTGAGACTGGAGCCCAGGGATTGCTATGCAATCAGCGACTGCAAGCAGGTGCTACCCAGGTATGTTCCGGAGTCAGCAGGAAATCAGAGATTGCAGTTCAGCGATGGTATCACGGACTGACACGGGAACAGTGAGAGATGAGGGAGGTCCCTCGGTATCTGCAGCAACGGCTTCAAGAACAGGCAACTGAGAGCGAGCTAAGTGGAGGAGATTAGGGCCTCAGTGAGCACTCAAGGACTGTTCCACTATCAACTTTATTGCTTTATTTTTCAAATTTATAATAAGAAGGACTTTAGTGCTAACTATTACCTTATTTCTTTATTTTTCTACTCATTATATGAAGGTCTGTAATGCTTTATGTTTTAAAACTTTGTTTCTTTTACTACTTTGTACCTAAGTACCTTCATGCCAAAATGTGAGTGGTGACGTTAGACATTTTTTACTGCACTCCTGAACACATGACAATAAAATCTAAATCAAAAAAAAAAAGAGGGGGTACGTGGCAATTAGATATCTGTGGTGGGGCAGGGAATCAAAGGGAAGACAAGGGATAGTGCCAATTTTATTGCTAGCCCTGAGTTAGAGCAGGTTTTAATCTTCCGAACTCAGCTAACCCCACAGCAGAACGTACTGAAGTGTTCAACTTGAACTTTTGAAGGTTACAGACCCAAAATAACTACACACCAAGAGTTTAAATTTTCAAGGAAATGACTCTGTAGTCAGTGTGTCTAGATTTATGAGAGATCCTGACATGCACCTTCCAGGAATTGGTCATAGCCCATATCACCTCTTGCTTCCCAGCCTGCCTCAATTCCCAGCAATTGGCTTATTGATGAAACAGGTCCACAGCCCTAAACTCATCCCTGGACCATCTGAATGACAAGGACATCTACATCAGGTTTCTACTGATCAACTCTGCGTTCATCACCATTACCCCCTCCAACTAATCTCAAAACTCCGAGACCTCGGTCGGGGGTCTGCCTCTGCATCTTCACCTTCCTGACCCATAAACCGCAATCAGTGAAGACAGACAACTGCACCTCCTCCACAATAACACTCAACACTAGCACCCTGTAAGGATGCATATTCAGTCCCTTACTTTACTCCCCTTACACCCACAACTGTGTTATCTAAAAATTTATTGATGACACCACCATTGTAGGACAGATATCAAACAATGATGAGGTAGAATACAGTAAGGAGACAGAATGCTTGGTGTTGTAGTGCAATGATAACAACCTCTCTCTCAATATCAGCAAAACAAAATAACAGATCACTGACTTCAGGAGGAAAGGAGGAGGACACCCCCCCCCACCTACATCACTGGAGCAGAGGTTGAGAGTATCAAGTTCCTCAGACTGATGATAACTGACAGACAATCTATCCTGGATTTCCTATGTTGATGCAATGGTCAAGAAGGCACAACAATGCCTCTTCTTCCTCAAGCAGCATATTCATTAGAAGCATCAACAACATTTACGGATACACCATAGAAAGCATTCTATCTGGGTGCATAATGGCCTGGTACAGCAACTGTTCTACCCAGGACCATATGAAACTACAAAACATTGTGTGCATAGCCAGACCATCACGGATGCCAACCTCCCATTCATAGACTCCATTTATACTTCTCATTGCCACAGAAGGCTAACATCATCAAAGACCCTTCCCGCTCCGGTAATACTCTCTTCCAACCTCTTGTCAGGCAAAAGATACAGTAGCTTGAACATACACAAAACACAGATTCAAAACAGCTTTTTTGCCACTTTTATTAGATTGCTGAATGGAGCTATCTAATTTCAATTTTGAATGTTGATCGCACTTTGTGCACCTCCTGTGCAGCTGTAATCTTATAGGCCTCGCTCTGTCTAAGCACCCAATGATCTGTATGTTCTTGTTTGCTATGATTTGCCTGTTCTGCTCACAAAACAAATATTCTCAAAGTACTTAGGTACATATTACAGCAATTAATCAAATCAAAAGTCCAGTCTCTGACTATTCAGAGACTAAACGTCCTGGATCATTGAACTTGTGCTGCAGAACCTGACAAACCTGTTTCATGAACGGAAACAGTTGAATTCCACAGCCAAACTGACAGTTGAATATATTGACCTATCTGAACCTGAATTCTTAGGGATTGTAGTGTGTACCTGAAGTTGTGATTGACCAGTCATGAGGAACTGTTCAAGAGGGGTGTGAGAGAACTATCCAGGTATCAGGACTGCTTTGGTGGATGAGACATGTGTAATCACTGGCATCCACTGTTAGAAAATCAGAACTTGGAATATTGACAGAATTATAACATAAATCACATTAATGCGAGGAACAGATTGTATAGTGTATGCTAAACACTTTTGACAAGTACTGAGTGCAATTCACAAACATTCTTTATTGGCTAAATAGATTTATTTTGAAAGAACTATCTCTTTGTCTTCCTTTTATTTCATTTATTTGTAACATTTCTACTCCATCACTTCCATGATGTAGAATATGTGTCTGTGTACAGCACAAAAGCAAAATCTTTCTTTGGATAAAATAGTATCATTTACTGTTTTAAACACCTCTGGCATTCTGTTGTAAATGTTTTAAACCTACAGTCTATTATAACTAATATGTTGCACAAATTTTAACATGTTAATAAAATATTATTGGTAAGAGTGTTAAGCTGCTTAAAATAATGGGTTTAATAATAAAGGGATTATTTATTTAGTATACCATTTAATACTGAAAATGTGTTGCTGGAAAAGCACAACAGGTCAGGCAGCATCCAAGGAACAGGAGAATCGACGTTTCGGGCATGAGCCCTTCTTCAGGAATTCCTGAATGCTGCCTGACTTGCTGTGTTTTTTCAGCAACACATTTTCAGCTCTGATCTCCAGCATCTGCAGTCCTCACTTTCTCCTCCTATACCATTTAATACACTAGTTTGAAATAACATGAAATAGTTAACAGCACAGAGAGTACTTGATTGAGAGAAGTAACGAGAATACAAGAAAATATTAAGCACATGGATTGGAAATGAAACAATAGATGTATTGAAGACAAAAACAGAAATTTCTGGAAAAGGTCAGCAGGTCTGGCAGCATCTGTGGAGAGAAATCAAAGTTTATGCTTCAGGTTGAGTGACATTTCCTCAAATTGCTAACAATTTCTGTTTTTGTTCCTGATTTGCAGCATTTGCAGTTCTTTTGGTTTTTAGTTTGCATGTATAGAAGATCCAGGTAAGATGTCTGTGATGAGTTGTGCAGATTTCGAGAATGGGAATACGTAGCACAGGTTTCATGCATCTACATTATTGAGGCACACTGATAAGAAGCTATGGCGATCAAGGAAGCTTTGGATCGACAATATCAAAAGTAAGCTTTCACTGCAAACAGCGCAGGTAAGTTAAGTAACTAGGTTAGTTCAGAACAGAAAAGAATGATCATATTAAAATGACCTCCTCACCACTTGCCAGCTGGCAGTCAGAGTCCAGAAGAAAAATTACGAGTGTGACCAGTAGATTCATTTCCAATTTTTAAAAAACTGGTCTTTCCCTCTAGGTTAGTACTCTCAACACTGTTGAGAAAGTTTTACTACTGCTGATTATAAGATGTAAGTGACGTTTTGCCTCTCAAAAACAACTACTTGCAATTTAAAAATGCCAACAGTGGATAATTTTGTTTTTGCAGTTAATGTGGCAAAGGATCTTGGGACGTGAAGGTTGTGTAAGATTAAAAAATCTTATTAAATTAATTTCATCCAACATTGTGAGAAAAAATGTTGTATCATATCAAATACATACAATTGTGCAGGTGTAACATTACTACCACAAAGCTGATGATGTTCTAAGTAATGTTCCAATCAATGTGTCATCAAATATTGCGGTGTAATATGTCCATTGTCATGTGGGAGTGTTGTATCAATATAGTTAATGTAATGATAAGTGCAACCTAACTTCCAAGCTGTATTTGCTTGTTTTCATAAATTTTGGTGAGCAGCTCTTTCCTAATTGAAGAAAATATTGTTTTTGAAAAAAGAGACCTTGACATATTCACTTAGCCATTCAATCACATAGCATCTGATTTAAGATTTAAAGTAAAGCGAGTGGGAAGTCCCAGACCTTATCTATAGCATGACAAATGGTCAATAAAATATTCAAATAAAATGCCCCATCTGTGACTTCAAAATCCATTTTTGGAATTGGTCTTTCTGTCTCCTGGCTTGCTCAGCAGTCTATGGAGCTGTTAGGCAGCAAGTTATCTTCATTACTGGTAGCAAAAAGGCTCATTCACTGAATGTAGGTTAGTGATTGATGTGTCCTTTAAAGTTGCTGTTTAAGTTCTCACCATAATTGACATAGCTTTTTCCCTGCTACAACAGATTTTTGATGGCCCCTAACAATATTTTCCAGGTTCTGGACTGCTTTTACTGATTTCAGTTGGGGGTGTGGTAGGCTATAGTTCTAGAAATTTTTGCCTTTTTGTTGAGAATGAGGGGGAGCAGCTATGAAGACATAGAATGTTGATTCCTCTTTGTGCACTTCCTGTGCAGCTGTAACCTTATAGGCTCATGAAGGCATGAGTGATCAGGAGGAGTGTGTGGAGAATCAGATTTGCTACCTATCAGAAAACTTGCAAATTGTGGACTTCTTGTAACAATTGCTACACTTCCAATGAGATTACATCCCCCCACCCCAGTGTTTTTTATTACATTTAAATGCCACTGGCAAAGCCGTACCCTCTTACCACACCATCACCAGTATATATTTTTAAACAACCTCTTCTGCAATATTATTGCACACGTTTGGGGCAGGTGGGTTTTGCACCCTGACCTTGTGGCTTAAAGTTTGGGAGTCAGCCACTGCACCACATGAGCCAATGCAGCTGACATTTGCTTCCTACCAAAGTTATAATAAGGAACTATGAGCACACCTCTCCAGTCAGGCAGACGATACTGGAGCATGAACACATGCACCAACAGGTTCAAAAACAGTTTCTTCCCTGCTGAACAGAACTCGCGAATTTCATATCAAATGTTGATTTTGCTTTTGAGCACCTTCTGTGCAGTCCTTACATGCCCCGTTCTGGTTAAGCATCCTGTGATCTGTATGTTCTTGTTTGCTGTGATCTGCCTGTACTGCTCACAAAATAAAACTTCTCACTGTACTTAGGTGCACATGACAACAATAAATCAAATCAAAATCTCAAATCCACCATTTGCATGTAATTGGGATCATGCCATTCAAGGTCCAACCTCTTGAGTTGTTGAATTTTGCTGCTGTTACTGGCAGTTTAGAATATGAGTGTTTTAGGTTGTGTATTTACCTGTTCTGAAACATCCAACAATTGCAAATTCGCCACAAAGTTGACCTAATGCACTTTAACATTGTGTTACAATTTATAATTATGCAATATTGTTGAAAAAAAATCGTCCTGACCAGACTGCTTTATTCTCTCTTAATGCTGTTACATTAAGCATTTATTTGCAGATCAGAGGCAAAATGAACCGTTTCTGCATGTTTTCATTTCAGCCCACACTGCATTATGGGTGCACTATCTTTGTGGCACTTGGAAAGGCTAGGCAGTCGAATATACAACAGAAGATTTTAAAGAGTGAGTCCAACATTTCAGTAATATGTGTTGATGAGGAATTTTTTTCTCTTAGAAGGACGAGCAGCAGAAAAGGGGGAGTTTGGTCAAAGGTCACAGGAGGCGATTGACAGGATCTAGGACTCCTTGGAAGGTATGTTTACTGGTGATAACAGGGCTACTTTGATCTTATTGAACAGCAATGTATTGTGAAGGCTATGCCTTACTAAGGTGGCCATAAATGAATTGTGACATCCCTTGTAACAGTTCTTGCAACCACGGATCATCGTCAGTGCTGCACTGACAATGGCGTTTGAAGTGCTAATAGTATTCAGCTTTCTTAAGCACACACTGCTTCCAAGCGAGAGGCTCAGCAAGGGGCAATCACTGGGGCATTACGTAGGTCACAAGAACCTATTCTTAGCATGATGGTGAAGACATGAAAATTAGCTGTGGTTCAGAAGGGCAGGAAGGAAAGACTGAAAGGAAACAGCAGCAACTGCAGCCTTATGTGTGCCGTGTTGTCCCAGTTTCATGTATTGGGGTGCCTAATTATGTTGGCAACATTCAAAAGAAGAGTTGAGCTTGATAGTAATATCACCCATGACGCATTAGACAATAATGTTTCACTATCATGGCCCGTTCATGGGGTGAGAGCCCAGAAGGCTCTTGGAATCTTGTCCCAGCATGAGCCACTGTCTTTAGACAAGTAGAAGAGAATTAAATGTGAGAAGACATTTCAAGGTTCATGAGTTCTTATCCCCTTCATTATTGAACAATTCACATACCATGTTTGAGTGCAAATCTCTCATGTTTTTGTTCTTTGCTTCCCATGTAATGCTACGGTGTCCATTCAATATGAACTAAACTGCTGAATTCCATTTTAGTTTTGCATCACAGCTAAAAGATAATTAACTTATTGTACTTGCCTATGAGTCATAAAATTTAAAACAGTGACGTTTTCACCTAACTGCCTGAGTTGCTAATCCATATAACGATATGTAACTTTTAAAACTAATATTTAATGTTTTCTAATGAATTAGGTTTAGTGTGCACAAGCCTAATCAGTTAAGCAAACCATTGGGGTTAACAGAGCATACCAAGATAGACAAAAGAGAAAAAAATCCAATAAAATATGTATTATATGCATGCACAGTGACAAGAAATGGTATGCTTGCATCTTCCATCAAGTTAAAATTATGAATCACAATCCTGCTCTATCACTGATGACACTTGCAAACTTTAAGTGGGAGCTACTCAAATTGAACAACATTGCGACGAACACAAAATGCTGGAATTCTAAAATAAGCCAGAAAATGCTGAAAACGTTCAGCTGATCAGGTAGAATCTGAGAGAAAAGATCAGAGAATTTCCTCTGTCTCATTCACAGGACATCAAATTAGAACACACCTTGCAGTCAATTAGTTGTTTACGTAACAGTCAATGAACAATGTTACTAAAAGTAAGCTACTAAACAAAATAGATGGCTCATTATTTAAAGTGGTCATTTTTAGTTGATCACATCTTTTACACAGTAAACATTATTTCATTTCACCAAATAAATAGTTTATTATTCACTATTATATTTTATTGGAATTAAAGTGAAGCAGGATAGATAAAATCTGTTTATAATTGCATTCATGCATCACAGAGTCTTTATTTTAGTATTGATTATAGCATGTAGCAATTGAGTTGAGTGAAGGGCTGCTTATGCTATAGATTTGTTTGAAATTTTCTTTTTATTTTATTGCTAATGACATTGTTAAGAGCCCTGAAGAACATTATAACTTCAATGATTGCTTCACAATAGATTTATACATCTTTCCAACACTGTCCACATCATTATTCCAACAAAGCATTGTTAATTGTTGCTTGGAGTTCTTGATGTGGATTGTCACTAAACACTATTGGCCCTGTCCATCATTAATTAGTGTTTGTTGTGTATCTGAGGTCCAACTTACTTGTTCATCTCCCAAGGTGGAGATAGTGAGGATTGAAGATGCTGGAAAGTCAGACACGATACAAAGTGAAGCTGGAAAAAGCACAGCAGGTCAAGCAGCATCAGAGGAGAAGGGGAGTTAATGTTTCAGGTCGTAACCTTTCATCAGAGATTCTGACCTGAAATGCTGACTCATCCGCTCCTCTGATGCTGCTTGACCTCCTGTGCTTTTCCCCTTCATCTCCCAAGGTGCTTTTCAAAAAACTCTTTGATTTGAAAATAGTTGACATGCCCATTCCCTTAGATTTGAGTATTTTGGTAGAACTTCATCCAGATCTCTCCACATAACTATGTGACACTGAAAGCACCATTACATTATTATACATCATTAATGCACACTCTACTGATACCACATTACTGCACATAGCAACTTAAGTCTTCACCTGGGTACCAGACAGAGTCATCTAGGTTCATGCTGTTTGCTGCAGAGAACAGTAGAAATCCCCCTCACTATACCACTGCTTACTATTACTTTATTACACCTTATCCTGCCTTTTATCTTAAATGGCTTTGTGTATTATAGTGCCCTAGCCAGTTCATTCAACCATTCAGCAGCTCTCACTCTCGTCCAAACCAGCTGAGAAAACCTCAAACTTGTTGCATAATTGCAAAGTTCAAGGCTCCTGCCCTCTGGCTCCTCTTACCTGCCTCATTGAAGTTACACTATTTAATCCCTATCCATTGACCCAATCAGAAGATGCTATCTGAATAGATGTGACCGCTTCCTGCAATAGACCAATTTATCTCTCGGTACATTTCCCATTCCTAATGTGTTGCAGAGTTGACAGTTTGACCTCTGACTTAATAACTCAGAGACTGAATCCCTGCAGTCATATGCATTTCCTCCTGCTTGTCCTTGATCACTCCATCATTTAGAAACTCTTGATCTGCAATTGCAGAACATCACTTAATATAGCCTACACTTCCCAAAATGTTTTGCAGCTACCGCTTTACAACTCTGATGAAACAATGCAATAGTCACAATAGGGATAATCTTATCACTTACTGATTTACCTGTTCCTTCAGCTGCTCAAAATTGGAAAACAAATGTTGGAGGCCACAGGAACGATTAGTAGAAACAAACATTCCCACACCCTCCTCCATTCCACCCACCCTAATTCTTTACAACTCCTCACTTAGTTCAATTTACTTGTTGTTGTGAAAACTTGCTTAAATTTCCTCTTTTCACTTATGCATTGAATTGTCACTTCAAACCTAATATCCACACTTACGACCTCTGTCTATCTCAGATGAAGTCTCCCTCACACTTATTGTGCCCCTTCACTGAATTTTCTGAAAAACAGTGCTATATTACGATTTATTTTTGTTTAATGAAATCAATGTATTCAAATTTCTTCTGATTATCCCTTGATCTATTTCACTCTACATGACCTTGGTTGCTGTGTTTTTGCTACAATCACCTGACTGTTGATCCTTTATCCAGACTCTCCCTGAACTGTAGCCATGGTAACTTTCAAACTCGGCACCATTTATTAAGATTTCTAGTCTTGTTATCTTTTCATGTTTTTTCATCCTGAATTGTTCATTGTCAGTGATGCTAGTCTGCAGTATCAGAGACAGAGAAGTTGTGTTCTCAATTTTCTATCCATCAACATTTGGAGTGGCATCGTGGCTCAGTGGTCAGCACTGCTGCCTCACAGCACCGGGGTCCCAGGTTTGATTCGAGCCTCAGGTGACTGTCTGTGTGGAGTTTGCACATTCTCCCCATGTCTGTGTGGGTTTCTTCCGGGTGCACTGGTTTCCTCCCACAGTCGAAAGATGTGCAGGTCAGGTGAATTGGCCATGCTAAATCGCCCATAGCGTTAGATGCATTAGTCAGAGGGAAATGGGTCTGGGTGGGTTACTCTTTGGAGGGTCAGTGTGGATTGGTTGGGCGGAAGGGCCTGTTTCCACACTATAGGGAATCTAATCTAAAACATTTCTAATTGTGAGAATCCATTACATAGTGATGATTACCTGTTGCTTAATAATGCTAGATTTAGGATCTTTGTTCATTTTCAATAACGTTTTGACTCAAACTCCTCACTGTTATAGACCAGACCAGACTAGACGTTCGCAATTTATTTTAAGAAGGTAGCCAAGATAGATGTGAAGTACCGTGTTCCAGATGCAATGTGGTTGGTCAAACTACTCGACTTTAAGCAAAATAAAATTTATTAAAACACAATAGTTAAGATACAAACAAAAGAAAGAGGAATTTAGAATAACTTAACTATTGGAAAACTTAACCAAATAATAGAAACAGTATCCACTACTAATTAACTGTTCCAATATAGTAACATCCCACAAACACACCCCTTAGCATAAAGGTAAATTAAGACACAGATTGCAGTTCTCCAATCCGGGAGGAAATAACATCAAGAAAACATTCAGCGGAAATAGCAGCTCATAGAAATTCACAGAAGCTCTAACTTTTTTGAGACCCTAAAGGCTTCTGCATAAAACTAAATCTAAAAACTAAAACGAATTGGAAAGCCTGGTCTGAGAGAGCTGGCCATTTCCAGGCTGCTTCCATTGTTCCAACTTAAAAAAAACCTAAGGCCTTGCAAATTGTTTACTTTCTTAGAGACAGCTTTTGCTTCTGCCTTACAACCTCTCTTCAAAATAAAAGCCAGGACAAAATAATCTCTTAAAGTGACAGCAGCATCACACTCACTCAGTTTTCCTATTCACATGAGAATATTGGAGTTAACTGGTATATGAATTTTCACATGCAAATCGTTTGAAATGCTCATTTGTAAACTGCAAGTCATTGTCTGAGTCTGCTTGTCTGAACTATCAGGAGTTGAGCAGGGCGTTCTTTTATATTTGATTCGATGATCATATGTAAATTGTTTACTTCAGTCCACCTCAACTTGTAGCCTCTGATAGCATAAAGATTATGGTTTTGAACTGGAACAAATTCATTCCAGTATGGTTCCATAGCCATAATGGAAACAATAATGGTAATAATTATTTCTTCACCACCTCCCACATGAAATAGATTTGATCATTTCTTGTCTGGAGTGTGAAATCCTCTGGCTACTGATTGTTGCAATCTCAGATGCCCTTAATGAAATCTCTTGAAGAATTTCAAATCTAAAAGCTTTAGGTATTTGCATCTCTGAATGAAGATAAGCAAATTATGTTTATTCTGCTCAAAGTACTGGGGAATCATTCACATTAGTTTGTGTATGGGCTGGGTGGCCTTCCAAATAGTATCTGTTTTTGTGGATGTATTCTTCATCACACTTCGGTATTTTGCAAATTTCTTGCTATTTTCTTTCCATTTGGCAGAAATTGTTTTGCCACTTCTGACATAGAGTTATAGATTCAGAGAGGTGTACAGCACGGAAACAGACTCTTTGGTCCAACCCGTCCATGCCGACCAGATATCCCAACCTAATCTAGTCCCACCTGCCAGCACCCGGCCCATATCCCTCCAAACCCTTCCTATTCATATACCCATCCAGATGCTTTTTAAATGTTGCAATTGTACTAGCCTCCACCACTTCCTCTGGCAGCTTATTCCATACATGTTGGCTTCAACCTCTTCTGTGTTGTCTAAGACTCCTTTTCCCTGCCATAATTATTGTGTTTCTAAACAGTGTGATTGCACTTGTCTGGTAGTTCCCCTGCGCATATTCCATTGCTGAATCATAGCTTATTGTCCTCAAACTGAACCCTTGAATCCTGGTGGCATCTTAGCTATTCCTTTTGTATTCAGAAGAGTGACCAAGAGTTTACAATGCAATTCAATTTAAACTAACACCCATTATATAATCTGACTTTATTTTTCACGCCCACATTACTGCTAAAGCCTTTTGTTTCATTGCTTCATGGCACTGTTCCATCTCCGTGAGTGATCAAGAAACATGTAGATTGATTTACACTTTTCATAATTCTGCACGTGGTTGACCACTGCTTCCATTCCTGTTGAAGTTACATCAGCTATCACCATCACCTACAAATGGACCCCACCTCCAGGGATATATTTTCCTCCCCACCTCTATTCGCTTTCTGTAAAGACCATTCTCTCTGCGACTACCTGCTCATGTTCATGCATCCTAACAGCCCACACTCCACTCCTGGCACCTTCCCCTGTCACCAGAGGAATTGCAAAACCTGCACCCACACCTTTGCCCTCACCTCCGTCCAAAGCCCCAGAGGAGCCTTCCACATCCATCAAAGTTTCACCTGCACTTCCACAAATGTCATTTACTGTATCCGTTGCTTGCGATGCGGTCTCCTCTACTGGACGCCTACTCGCAGAGTGCTTCAGAAAACATCTCTAGGACACCTGCACCAATCAACCCCACCGCCCTATGGCCAAACACTTCAACTCCCCTTCCCACTCTGCCAAAGATATGCAGGTCCTGGGCCTCCTCCATCACCACTCCCTTACCACCCGACACCTGGAGGAAAAATGCCTCATCTTCCACCTCGGAACCCTTCAACCCCATGGCATCAATATGGACTTCCCCACCTTATGCCAGTTCCAACCTTGCAGCTCAGCACCATTCTCATGACCTGTCCCACCTGTCAATCTTCCTTCCCACCTATCCAATCCACCCTCCTCTCTGACCTATCACCTTCATCCCCACCTTCATCCACCTATTGCACTCTCAGCAACCTTACCTCCAGCCCTACCGCCCTCCCATTTATCTCTCGACCCCTGATGCTCCCAGCCTCATTCCTGATGAAGGGCTTTTGCCTGAAACATCGATTTTCCTGCTCCTTGGATGCTGCCTGACCTGCTGTGCTTTTCTAAAACCACTCTAATCTTGACTCTAATCTCCAGCATCTGCAGGACCCACTTTCACTCAGCTATCTCTATGTCTAGCAGATGCAGATCACCATGTGATCAGATGTTTGAAGAGATCATGAGCTGTTTGATCATTTCAAATGCTCTTTCCTAGTTAACCTTCAACAATATTGTTGACCCTGGCATTGCAGCAATCTTCGATTCATTTACATATTGTCAGTTTAGCAAAGACATTCCCGCCTGGTTTCCCATTTCAAGGAGCTTAGTAATATTTCTTCGTGAAGGGAATTCTCTACTGAGAACAGCTTTCTGGGGATCTATTATGATGCCAATAGCCTGAATTATATGACCAAGAAATGTATTCTTAGTTGAGCAAACTGATACTTCTCATTCAATGTTGGTTCTGTATTCTGAAGCACTTTCATAACCATACCAACTCCATTGGTCCTGATCTTCTTTTGTGCCTCCATATATTAGTATGTTGTCCATGTGACATCTATCAATGCCTTCCAGTGTTCTTGGCATAGTTCTTTAAAAAACAAAGCATAGATATTATTTCAAATGGTTAAACTGTGAAAGCAATAATGCCCAAAGGTGTAATAAAGGTTGTAAGCTTATAATGTCTTCAAACAGAGGTAATTGTTGGAATCCAATTTGATGAATAAAGTATTCTTTGCTTGTTTTTAAATACTTTCATTCACTCAAGACAGTAGGTGCATCTTATGTTCCACTGCTTTATTCAGTTGAGTTAGGTCCACATAGATGCTTATTGAACTATTAGGTTTTGACACTGTAACCATTTCTGAACACCATCTCATCAGCACCGTAACCAACGAAATTGCTCACTGTCTGAGAAAATAATCTATTTTTTCTCTAACTTTATCCAAGAGTGGTTGTGACACTTCTCTTGATGAATACAAACAGATTGATTTTGCATTCTCTCTTAGGATAATATGATCCTCTGTCTTCAATTTCCTCTGACCCGTGAACAATCTCAGGAATTCACTTTGAATGTATTTCCTTGGTTTGCATCTCAAATATTGTGACCTTGAGAATTAATTTGAACTTCAAACATGCATCTCTGCTTTATAGAGAATATTCTATTTCCCACATCACAGAGACTTTCTGCTTTCACTTCCCTTGTGTCTGAGCTTTGCTGAAGTTGGACTTTTACTCTTCATGTCTTTCCTCCAGATCTCAGTACTTTTAAGGATAACTGAAATTTAATCTTTTTAGCTATCAAACTGGTCTGATAACATTGCAACACTTACTCCAGTGACTAGTTTAGATTAGATTAGATTAGATTAGATTAGATTACTTACAGTGTGGAAACAGGCCCTTCGGCCCAACAAGTCTACACCAACCCGCCGAAGCGCAACCCACCCAGACCCATTCCCCTACATTCACCCAACACTATGGGCAATTTAGTGTGGCCAATTCACCTAACTCGCACATCTTTGGATTGTGGGAGGAAACCGGAGCACCCGGAGGAAACCCAAGCAGACACAGGGAAAATGTACAAACTCCACACAGAGAGTCGCCTGAGGTGGGAATTGAACCCGGGTCTCTGGCGCTGTGAGGCAGCAGTGCTAACCCCTGTGCCACCATGCCACCGAGAAACTTTGAGAGTGTAGCCAATCTCTTCCAGTTTAACATTCCAACATTAATTTCTGGAATTGCTGATTTCTCCCAGGATTGTGTTTTTATTTCTGATTTCAAAGTGTTTCCATTTCCTGAACCTTCTTTGGCTTCACAGACTTTCTCTGCTTGTTCACTGTATCATGTATTAGAATTCTGCAGACTTCTCGGAAATGCATTGAACTGGTTCACTCCATTTGTATCCAAGGTGCTTTACTTGTCACTTTCTAGATGGTACAGCTTTTACTAGCATCAACTTCTCTCTGACTTGTAGAAGATCTGATGGCCACATATGAAATTCTAACAATGATCTGACTGGGAATTAAATCTGCCGTCAGCCCATCCTACACACAATTTTCTGCTAACCTGCCACAATTAGTTCAGTTGGCTGGATGGCTGGTTTGCAATGCAGAGTGATACAACATAGGTTTAATTCACACCCCAACTGAGGTTATCATAGAAGACTTTCCTTCTCAACCTCTCCCCTCAACTGAGGCATGGTCACCCTCAGGTTAAACCACCACTAGTTGCCTCACTCTCTAATGTAAGAGCAGATGTATGTTCTGGAAAGACGATGGTGACTTTACTCTTTTAGTAGATTTACACATTACCTTAGTCTTTGGCCAAGCTTTTGCTCCTTTCTGATTATCCCTGCACACTTTGTGTTACTGCTACCATCATTACATATTCAGAAATGATCATTATTATATATCTGTTGATGTCTCATTACAGTGTAATTTTACCATTGGTTATGCATGGTGTAGTTAAAACAAAATTACTTGGATAAAGTATTCAAATACACCACAGTAAACATAGCCATGAGTTCAAAGTGATGCAGCCAACATCTGAATAAATTCAATATACCAGAGGTGGATACAAAATGGTCACATTAGTGAAAAATATTAAAGAACCAAACAGCAGGCTTCCTTTCATCATATTTTAAACAACTGGAACTTTACCTTTTTTAATTGGTAGAATTTAAATATATTAGTTATACTTTGGTTGTGGTTTAAATTAAGTAGCCCAAAAACAGAGACAAGGATGCATGATTAACCTATGACATTTAATTCTGATACAATCCCATGCTAGACCACCAAATTTATGTCACAATGTGTTTCGGGAACAGTAATTTGCTATGCAAACATAGTCAAAGTCTGAGATGCCATGTACTTATTAATGGAATAACGTCACACGATTCAACACAGTACGGGTGGTATTTTAATTCAGGATACAGCTGAATGGCTGCTTTTGGGTTACTAACAGTAAACAGAAGTGTGAGGTAAAGGAAATGGAAGAGGAAGTGAAGAGAAGAGACATTGATGCTGCACAATAAATGCTTTTGGAAACTTTTGCAATGATTCATGAAAAGAGGGAAAGGCTGCAAACCAGGACATTTGAGCTGTGTTGAGCAAATTGTTGCGATACCAGGGCTTCCATGAAATGCTTGGCTACCAAAAGGCTAAATATGTTGAATGATTTGGTTCTGAATAAGGTAGAGTTGACATACTGCACCTACAGATCTGTCTGCACATAGTCAAAGCCACAGAAGAGTCTGCAATCTGATTTCATTTTGTCCAGAGCAAGAAAATGACTGTGGTTAGCTCCCCTTCTGTATGACCACTACTTTCCAATACTGGCAAGATATCACAAATATCTCCAACTCCAGCTTTGATGTGTCCAGATGCACAATAGCAACAATCAACTTCAAAGGCAAAGCCAATTCTTGGTCTGAACTCAGACTATGTATTCTGCTTGCAGATTTCTGAGAGGATATTCTTACAGAAGTGCAAATATTTCACACATCGTTCCTCCTTCAGGTTCATGGAGAAGAATCTTTCTGATGAAGTCTTCTGCTGAGAGTCATCCATTACACTACTCCAGCTTTGATGTGTCCAGATGCACAATAGCAACAATCACCTTCAAAGGCAAAGCCATTCTTGGTCTGAACTCAGACTATGTATTCTGCTTGCAGATTTCTGAGAGGATATTCTTACAGAATTGCAAATATTTCACACATCGTTCCTCCTTCAGGTTCATGGAGAAGAATCTTTCTGATGAAGTCTTCTGCTGAGAGTCATCCATTACACTTGGGGGTGATGACTGATGACTAACGGCAGAAATGCTTACTATAGTGATGTCATGTGGAATTGTAATCAGAATAGCTGAGGATCTCGGAGGAGTGAGGCATGCTAATGTACAATAAATTCCATTCTGTTAACTACAAAAGACTATGCACATTATCAGTTCATTCTCCACACAATGTATACTCTAAAGGAAATTACAACTGGTGTCTTCATGACTGAGAGCATTTGGTTTGTGGAGATTGAAGTCAGCGAAAGTCCTTCAGCAAAAATAACCCACTATAGACTTTTGTGACTTGAAATAGTTTTAGCAATAGCAAGTGACTTAATAAACAAAGAGCATTTTAAAATGTTGCTGATGGAGTTTTCTTTCTAATGCTGAATTTCTGCTCACTGTGTGACAGTTAAAAAAAAGACATCTCCTAGAGTGTTGAGCTGCATAATAATACTGTTGAAGTTAAATGAATTTTGCACACTGATGGATATCATTGTTTTCTTGCGCTGAATAATTCCT
Source organism: Chiloscyllium plagiosum (assembly GCF_004010195.1). NCBI lineage: Eukaryota > Metazoa > Chordata > Chondrichthyes > Orectolobiformes > Hemiscylliidae > Chiloscyllium > Chiloscyllium plagiosum. The sequence goes on from NC_057741.1 coordinate 12,685,908, forward strand.
GCCCTTGCACTAATGCCACCACCGATATGATGTCCCCCACAATTCACAACACCAGAATTTGTACATTCTGGAGTTGACATTTTGGAGTTCAAAGGTTTTTGTAGCATCCAAGAAAATTAGCACTAATTCAACATGGGTAATTTCTCTCCCACTTACTATAAATAGAGTTTAAAAAGAATATTGATTTTTCCCAATTTGACTGGTGACAGAATATATTTGGTTAATTACTTACAGTCACTCATACTTCCCAAGTGAGGTAGCAATGGACTGCAAAAGCTCATAGGTGTACAAATGGACCCACTCTTTCTTATTTTATTACTTTTACAGACAGGGGTTGAAGTCTTTGCAACAAAGATTAAAAAAAAGTTGCATTTAAATAGCTCTTTTCCTGACCTTTGAGCATCATGATGTGCAATACAGACAATGAAGTTGTCTTCATATATGCTGACTGCAGTATTCTGGGAAAGACTTTCAAAAGTGCGTATCTTTCTCAAAAGAAGTGTAACTTGTATTCATGCATTTGTCTCTTAAATACTCCTCATTTCTGTATGCTATCTTGTTAATAACTTTTTTTTAATTTCTATTAGTACAGGAGGGTGAAGTTGAAGTAAAAGATTAGCCTTCTGAAGAAGCTATTGGGTTGAATGGCCAATTCCTGCTTCTGTATCTTCTGCTCTATGCCCCCAGCCTACACAATATGGATCTGTTCTAATAGGTTCAAATGAATGGGAATGTCAACGTTTGCATGCTAAAGTAGCAGCGATTGATTCTCTGGCATACCCCGCTGGAACATGTCTGGCTGTCAAAATACTCACTTTATTATTTAACTAGGGTTTAAGATTTTAATGAGGTTCCCAGAACAAGTCAGTAAAATGTTACCCTCTAGGATTCCTTTAAGATTGAGGCATCATTATATTTAATGGTTATTATAAAATGAAGTCCTCTCTCTATTATATGTAACTTCCTGAGAAATAGCTTTTCTGAACCTTTGGGTGGTATTTTGTGCCCTACCAACTATAGTCAGCACGATTGTCTTAATTCCACAAATATACATAAGTCATGGAAATTAATTGGGGAGGTTGTTGGGTGGTTGACTGTAGGTGGTTGCTTTGTTCTATTAATTATTGCAGCTAGCAGTACAAGATTTGCTGGAAATTATGGCCTGGGTAAGATAGATCATAATTTATTTACTCTATAGTTTCCTGGCATTTCTGTATCATTATTTTGGTCCACGCAGTAAAAATGTCCAACAAAAAATATTTTCACTGTGTCCAGGGCAATATTCATTCTTTGAGAAGATCTTTAAACATTTTGTCGCTATTCCCATCATAGTTTGTAGGACTTCACCATGTACACATTAGCTGCTCCTTTGTTACATATTAACAGAGATAACATTTAAATTAATTAACTGGGAATAATTCACAACATCTCGAGAATGTGAAAGTTGCTATATAAATGTTGTTTACAGAGTCATAAAGTCATATATCAGGGAAACAAACCCTTTGGTCCAACCAGTCCATTCCGACCATAATCCCAAACTAAATTAATGCCACCTGCCTACATGTGGCCTACATCCTTCCAAACATTTCTTATTCATGTACTTATTCAAATGTCTTTTAATTGTTGTAACTGTACCCACATCCACCACTTCCTCTGGAAGTTCATTCTTTCTTTCTTTAAATTCAAAGGAAGAGGTACAGACGTGGAGTTGAGTGATGTGGATAAACAGGCAAACGTGAGGACTGCAGATGCTGGAAACCAGAGTTTAGGTCAGAGTGGTGCTGGAAAAGCACAGCAGGTCAGACCGCATCCGAGGAGCTGGAAAATTGACGTTTCAGGCAAAAGCCTGAATTTCAGGAATTTCTGAACTTACTGGAGATAATATCTGTTGTTGAATACATAGTGAATTTTACTGTTAAAAGTATAAAATATTTTAGTACTTCATGCAAAATCACTGAAGAAGCAAGCACTGACAGTCTATATGGCCCACATTGCCTATGCTGGCTTCTTCAAAAGCATTAACAAACAAAGAGCTAACTGCCACTCAGACTGTTGCCTTACAGCCATCCAAGTCTTACCTTTACAAGCATTTATCCAATTCCATTTGAAGTAATAACTATTGAATCTGCTTTCAACACCCTTTTGTACAGTGCATTGCAGATTATAAACAACCCAACATCAAACAAATATTTGCATTTAAATCATTCTTATCTACAAAATAAAATTGAGCCAACGTGCTCCAAAGGAGCAACAACAGCCTGCATTGGAGATATGAAATCTTAGTCAAAGTGATAAGTAATGTTGCCATAATCTTACCAGAACACAGGGAAGCTCCGGTTTCCTCTTGCAATCCAAAAATGTGCAGTTTCGGTGAATTGGCCATGCTAAATTGCCCGTAGTGTTAAGTGAAGGGGTAAATGTAGGGGAATGGGTCTGGGTGGGTTGCGCTTCGGCGGGTCGGTGTGGACTTGTTGGGCCGAAGGGCCTGTTTCCATACTGTAATCTAATCTAATCTAATCTAATCTAATCTTATTAAAGACAAGTGACTGGTGGTTGTTTAACCTGACAGTCACCCTGCCTCAGCTGAGGGGAGAGGTCAAACAGGACAACCCTTCATGATAACCACTGTAGATACAGGAATCAATCCCAAGCTGTTGTCATCACTCTGCATTGCAAACCAGCTGTCTAGCAAACTGAGCTAAACTTTGAGACAATCAGGTACGAAAGGTTTGGAGGAAGGCTTTAACAGCAATAAGCCAAGGTAAGTGTACATGAAGGCAATGCCAATGAGTTGGAAGTGGTCAGTTTTGATGATGGAGTAGATATATAGCCTGATGCTCATCATTAGGGGAAGCAGAAGACCAAGTTTGAGAATGATCTCATTCAAGCCTTAGGTCGGGGTCAGAGAGAGTGAGTGGTTGGGAAAAAGTTTGTGACTTAATTTGAGGAAATTTCTCTTCATCAGTATTAAGTATTGGTCAAACTACTTTGTGTTCCAAATAGGTTCCCCTCAATTCTGTTCTGATTCTTGTCAAATGCATAGTGTTCCTTAACTATTGATATAATTCCAGTGGAAATAATTTCTACTCCTTCATACCATCAGAACCACTCATAGACCTGAAAGAATGCAATCTTGTTTCTGTGGTATATTGGTCCTGAAACACTGAATGGAATGCCATACGTAAAACCTACTTTGATGATGTGATACGGACTTACAAGCAAAAAAATAAGATTGCCTCTAACAGGGATCTTTGCTTCTTGTTATAATCACTAACTGGAAATCTTGTTTCATTACTGTGCAGCCGCTGATTGTTTGAGAATTCCTGACATGAATCCTTGGGACTGCCATCTTTGATACTCAGCAATAACATTGAAACTCCAAGGCACCTGATTCACTTATCACCCCGTCCAGGGACCCTGGCGCTCAACATCTTCCAGCTTCTCAGGAATCTCATGTCACATCTCGGATCCCCTTGCAGGATGCTTAGTTTCTGAACTTTAGAGCTCCTGAACAACTAGCATTGAAATGCTGCTGTAAGAATACTTTATGCATAGGGACAGGCACCAGGCTCACCAGACTGGACCAGGCTGCATTGCTTGTCTTTCGAATGCTTATTAAACTTGAGCCTACCTGCATACATACATCATCCTTATTTCACCTTAAAGTAGGAGGAGAAAGTGAGGACTGCAGATGCTGGAGATCAGAGCTGAAAATGTGTTGCTGGAAAAGCGCAGCAGGTCAGGCAGCATCCAAGGAGCAGCAGAATCGACGTTTCGGGCATGAGCCCTTCTTCACCTTAAGGTCATAGGCAATACGAACAGGAGTAGGACATTCAGCCCCTCAAGCCTGCTCTGCCATCCAATCATGGCTGATCTGACATTCCATGTATCAATGTTCCTGCCTGTTCCCTGTAACTCTTTATTCCACTACTGATCAAAAATCTATCAATCTTAACCTAAAGATTATGACAGAAAGGTTGTAGGTATCATGGATAGTATAGAGGGCTACTGCAGGCTGCAGCGCGACATAGACAGGATGCAGAGCTGGGCTGAGAAATGGCAGATAGAGTTCAACCTGGATAAATGCGAAGTGATGCATTTTGGAAGATCGAACTCAAATGCTGAATATAGGATTAAAGACAGGATTCTTGGCAGTGTGGAGGAACAAAGGGATCTGGGTGTGCAAGTACATAGATCCCTCAAAGTTGCCACCCAAGTGGACAGGGTTGTTAAGAAAGCATATGGTGTTTTGTCTTTCATTAACAGGGGGATTGAGTTTAAGAGCTGTGAGGTTTTGCTGCAGCTCTACAAGTCCCTGGTGAGACCACACTTGGAATATTGTGTCCAGTTCTGGTCGCCCTACTATAGGAAAGATACAGAGACTTTGGAGAGGGTGCAAAGAAGGTTTACCAGGATTCTGCCTGGACTTGGAGGGCTTGCCTTATGAAGAAAGGTTGAATAAGCTTGGACTTTTATCTCTGGAGAGAAAGAAGAAGAGAGGAGACCTGATCAAGGTGTACAAAATAATGAGAGGAATAGATAGAGTTAATAGCCAGGGACTTTCCCCCAGGGCAGGATTGGCTGGCAGGTGGAATCATAGTTTGAAAATATTAGGAGGAGAGTATAAAGGAGATGTCAGAGGTAGGTTTTTTACACAGAGAGTTGTGAATGCATGGAATGCATTGCCAGCTGTGGTGGTGGAAGCAGAGTCATTGGGAACATTTAAGCAATTGCTGGACATGCACATGGAGAGCAGTGAGTTGAGGGGTGCATAGGTTAAATTACTATATTTTACATTAGGATTAAATCTCGGCACAACATCGTGGGCCAAAGGGCCTGTTCTGTGCTATACTTTTCTAAGTTCTATGTTCTATGTTCTAAAATATACATAGATTCTCTGCCCCTACAGACCTCTATGGCAAGGAATTCCAAAAACTGACAACACTCAAAGAGAAGAAATTCCTCTTAACCTCAGTCTTAAATTAACACCCCTTTATTCTGAGACTATGTCCTCTGGTCCTAGATTCTCCCATGAAAGGAAACTTCCTCTGAGCATTTACCATGTTAAGCCCCGTATTGATCCCATATGTTTCAATAAAATCACCTCTCAATCTTCTAAAACTTCCAGTGAGTACTGTCTGGACCACTTAGCCTTTGATCATAAAATAATCCTTGCATGCTGGAGATCATCCCAGTGAATCTTCTCATGTCTTGTATTTCACTCTGCATCTTCGCTTGTTTTGGATGTTAATGCAAGAAAATTTGCTGTGATTCACGCAGAGAAGGCCAGTTGATGAAATTGATACTTAGTTAAAATATAAGATTCAGCCCACTTTCTTGTTAACAACCAGCAACTCTTCCAATTAGATTGGAGGTGCTTTTCATCCACCATCATGGGCAAAGATGTTCCCAATGTGGCAGCAACTTTTATCATAAGAAGCGTAAGAAGTTGGAATGACCCGACTACAGTCTCTTTTGTAAAGAACACAAGCAAGAGGCAGAAACATATGTTCCCAGTACAATTAACTGAAGATCAGCAGCCAATTAAGACGCCATGTTTGAGTCCACTATCCAATTAAGGGTGGATTCCTGATTCTGCAGATCTAATCAGAAGGCCTGCAACTTTGCAAAAATGTCAGCCCTATTGCAGTCATTGGTGCTGCTGCCATAGCACGAGGCACTTCCATCTTGAGGTACTTTCTGAAATGGTATTTCGTTTCATCGAAAAATTGGTGTCTATGTCTACCTAACCACCTTTGTGGAAACGGGTTCTCTTCAATGGGATGATCTGTTAGCCTCGGCTGTAGTCTAGCACTCCAGCTGGGGACTGGGTGGGTGAACTGACAGACGCCTTGCAGGCTCTCATCCATTCTGCCACCATCATGTAGCCCCCAAGAAGTTCCCACCAGTGTCTCTATGCTTCCGACAATCGGGCTGTCAGTTATACAAAGTGGCTACCTGCAATGTCTAGGCATTTTCCAGCCAAGTCTTTCATCTCATTTTCAGCAACATTCACCCAACATTTTGGCTTAATCTCACCTTAACCTTCTTTGCCCGAAGGAGAACAATCCCTATTTCTGTGCTTTTATGCAGTAATGGGAGTAAGCATCACTGGCTGGCCAGCATTTAATACCCAACCCGATTTGACCTTGAGAAAATGGTGGTGAACTGTCTTCTTGAACCAGTCCATGTTGACTCACCATACCATGAGGGAGGGAATTTCAAAATTGAAGATCTGATAGGTTATATCATTCTAAATGTCTGCTGATGACTCTCCAGGACTAACCCACCCTTTATAAGTTTGGTGCTAGAATTAGCCACAAAAATCTACCTCAGGTTGAACCAGCACTTCATAAAAATGAAAAATTGTTAGTTATGCAATTCTTTGACAGGTGGAGATCTATATTGGGAGGAGTAAGACGTGCAAAGGTTTCTTAAATTTCGTTAGCAACTGCATGTTCAAAATCAAGCCACTAGGCATTATGGGAACTATTGCCATTGCATTTCTGCTTTTCTCGTGTGCATTCACTGAAAAAGGGCATAACCTGAGGTTGTTTCAGTAAATATAAACATCTCTCAGAAACAGTTCAGTGGAGGAATTGACATTACAGAGCACTAACCTGCAATGGAGAGATTAAGCATCTGTGCATTTGATTATTGAGACATTCATCCACTGATTTCAAACAAGGGTAAAATGTTACAATTTCTCCTCATGTTTTTTGCAACAACAATCCCACCTTTTCTCTGAGGAGTGACACATTGCCGAGTTTGGTACCCCACGAAATTCCTAGCTCTAGACCCTTGCTTGTTATTCATTAGTGAAATTGAAGAGTCATTGTTCAGAGGGTATTCAGAGCTATTCTCAATCTGTATTCCATATTATGTGTAGATCTTGGCCACAACATTGTAATTGAGAGTACGAAGACCGGGCAGTTAAAAAAAATATGTTGTGAGGCTAATACAAGACCTCACCACTGACTTAATGTGATTTGTTAGTTGATCGCAATAGGAATCTTCCTGATGTGCATGAGAATGGATGTTTGGGTGTATGTGTATGTGTGTGTGTAGTGGGGGGGGGGGAACGCAGGGTCAAATTTTCCAAGAATTCTTATTCACAAGCCAAATGATGTACTAAGAATTAAATAAATACACACTGCTATAAAATGATCCCTTCTGGATTAGCATAGATTAGATGGATGCATCACCATTCAAATGTGTCATTGAATGGCAAGACTGATGAGTGAATATTCAGCAAGACAGTCTATTTCCTTTACCCATTAGTCTAGTGGGTAAAGGATATCGAGTATCATGCTGAATATCAAAAAGATTAATATTAAACAGACAGTACTGTGCCTTCCGCCTCACTATAATGCAGAAATTAATTTTCATTATTTTAATTTTAGCTCAACCCTTACATGTCAATTGTTCGCTCTACATTCATTAGAAGAACAAAGAGGCTTACGATGCGATATGCAAACCGACAAATTTGTTTGAAGAAATAGGCATGCCAGAGCCCAAATGATCACATCGAGTGTTTAGAAATTAACCCTAGCAAGTTCAACTTTATTCACTTAGCATATGGAGATTTATTTAGCTTTGAGCCAGAATTGCTTCAATTCACCAATTATACAAAGACTCAGAGCTGACTGGCAGCTGACGAGTATCAAAAACAAAGACTATAAAAAAATCTTACTCTATACTTCGATAACTTTAAAAAAAATTATCTTGCTGATATAGGAGGACCCCATACTAATTGGCAATTAGGACTTCTCTGTTTAATTGGGATGTAAAAGCCAATTTTGCAAATATCAACATCTGTTCTAAATACATAAACCATCATAAATCTGTGCTAATTCATTGGCGATGAAACATTTAATATATAGGCAATGGTAATGGTTTCCTAACTTAAACTTTCGTGATTAACAAACCAAAGTGAGGTCAGAAGATGTTCAAGCAAAAATTAATTGGCACCAGGATCTAACATCTTCAAAACAGTTGTCAGAATGAAATCTAAAACCGTGGTTAAAATATATTTCTGCGTCTTTTAAAAAAAGGTAATTTTGGAGTGTTCAACTATTCATGGTGCCAATCTAGTCGTGTACAAATGTTGAGGAAGAAGTCATTGAGTAAGCATTGTAATATTGGAATAAAGAGTTAGATTTTCCTCAGAATTAGTCTATGTAAAATCTCCACTAAGTGATCAGTGTACCAGAAATACAGGGTAAGCTTAAAAATAAATAATCCTTCCAACCATATTGGGTAGAACCTCCATGTTAATAACTTTTCCTAAATTCTTCCAACCATGTTAGATAGAAACACTCACCCTTTAGTAACTTATTTTCAAATGTCAGAAATAAATAGTTTCAAAATTTCTCAAATATATCTTCAGTTAACCGCCATTATGTTTATAGACAGAAAGAACATGGAACAGTACAGCACAGGAACACGTCTTTCAGCCCACCATGTCTGTGCTGAACATGATGTCACTCGAAACTAACCCCATTAGCCTGCACATGATCCATAGTCCTCTATTCCTTGTCTGATGTGATTGCTTCTTAAATGTTGCAATTATATCTGCTTCTACCATATCCCTTGGATGCACGTTTCACCCTCTGTCTAAAACTTTGGCTCGCACATTACCTTTCAACTTTCCCCTCATTTTAAACCTATGTATCCTTTTCTGCCATTTCCACCCTGGGAAAAAGACTCCTCATATTTACTCCATCCACATGCCTCATAACTTTACATATTTCGATCAGGTCACCCCAAGGTCTCTGATGCTCTAGCAAAAATAATCTAAGTTTGTCTAACCTCTCATACCTAATACACTCCAATCCAAAAAACATCCTGGTAAACCTCTTTTGTACTTTCTCCAAAGCCTCCACATCCTTCCTATAGTGTGGCAACCAGAATTGCACACAATGCTCCAAATGTGGCTTAACTAGAGTTTTATACAGTTGCAATATGACATTGCAACTTTTATAATGAGTACCCAAACCGATGAAGGCAAGCATGCCTATGCCTTATTTATCACTGTATCGACTATGTTGCCCATTTTAGGGAGTAATGTACTTGTACCACAAGATTTCTCTGTATATCAATGCTACTAAGGGTCCTGCTAGTTACTACATTCTTTCCTGTTGCATTTGACCTCCCAAAGTGCATGACCTCCCACTTGTTTGGATTATCCATCTGTCATTTCTCCACCCAATTTTTGAAATGACCTATTACCTGCTAATGCTTTGACAACCTTGCTCATGATCCACAACTCCACCGATTTTTGTGCTGTTTGCAAATTTACTAATCAGATCACCTAAATTCGCATCCTAATTACTTATAAAAAGTACAAGCAACAGAGGTGCTGAGCTGACCCTTGCAGAATACCAATGGTCATAGGTCTCCTTTGTAAAAAACACCCCTCCATAACTATCTACTGTCTTCCATGACCAAGCCAACTTTGAATCCATCTTACCACTTCACCATAGATCCCATGTGACTTAATCTTCAGGACTAGCCCATCATGAGGGACCTGTCAAATGCTTTAATAAAATCCACGTAGATAACATCCATTGCCCCACCCTCATTAATCATCTTTGTCACTTCCTCAAAAAAAAGTCAATTTGAACTTGAGACAAGACCTCCCCTGCACAAAGCCATGCTGACTATCCCCAATAAGCCTATTCTTTGCCAAATGCAAATAAATCCTGTCCCTAAGCATCTTCTCCGATAATTTCCCTACCACTGATGTAATAGTTGCCTTCATTAGAAAGGGCATTGAGTATAAGGATAAACAAGTTATGTTGCAACTTCATAGAACTTTAGTTAGGTTACACTTGGAATATTGCATATAGTTCTGGTCACCACACTACCAGAAGAGTGTGGATGCTTTGGCGAGGTTACAAAAAGTTTTACCAGGATGTTGTCTGGTAGGGGGGATTTGAGCTATGAAGAAAGGTTGGACAGACTGGGTTTGTTTTCACTGATGCAGGAGGTTGAGGGATAACTGGAAGTTTATAAGATTGCAAATGGCATGGAGAGAATGGAAACTATGAGGTTTTTTTCCCAGGGTGGAGGGGACAATTACTAAGGGACACAGGTTCAAGGTGAGGGGTTAGGGGTGGGGTGGGGGGAAGTGTTTGAAATAAATGTGTGTGGCACGTTTTTCACACAAAGGGTGGTGAGTGCCTGGAATGTGTTGCCAGTGGAGGTGGTAGAAGCAGACACAATAGCAGCGTTCAAGAAGCACCTGGACGAATGCAAGAATAGGAAGTAAATAGAAGGACATGGATCCTGCAATGAAGACAGTTTTAGTATTGATGGGCAAAATGTGGCAGTGCAGACTTGCAGTACCAAAGACCTGCTCCTGGGCTGTATTGTCCTTTGTAAATTCCACTGGCCTCTAATTCCTTAGGTTATCCCTGTTGCCTTTCTTAAACAAAGAAACATTGGCTATTCTTCAATCTCCTGGAACCTTGCTTTTGGCTAAAAAAAAGATTAAGGTCCTTGCATTCTACTCCCTTGCCTCTCTCAATATCCTGCTCATGGTAGTTTAGTCCAAATTTGAAACCACCTGAATGGAGTAAACATTGCATTTGATAAGGAACCTCAAATATGAATTAATTTGGTCTGATTCCTCACAGCAGCATATGTTACTGGAATGCTTGTTTCACAGGCCTTTATTCCACAATCAGTAATGAAAAAATGGCATAAACCACTGACCTTGAATAAAAGTACTCACAGAGATCTAATGATCTCAAAGAAGTGACTTTTCACGGTTCCAACATCAGTTTGAATCTAGCACCAGTGTCATCAATCAGAGCAAGCAGTCAATTGTATTAAAGTTTTTTCACAGACAAATTGGGAAGTACAATGCATGGAATGTTTCACATTTAATTAAAGTTTTAGAGAGTCAAACATGATTCAACATTCACTGGATTAATGTATCTTTTTAGTTAAATGCATATTTTCATATATAATTTCAAAAGATGTATCATAATATTTGGAATTTGATATTCTACAGAACCATAGGCCAATCAGTCTAAAATCTGCTGTCAAGCAACTTGTGGAAAAATATTTGAGAGACAGAATCGATCTCCACTTGGAGAGGCAAGGATTAATCAAGGATAGTCAGCGTGGTCTCCTCAGGGGGAGATCAGGTCGAACAGATGTGATTGAACTTCTTCAGGAAGTTACTAAGTGTATGAGGCAGTTGATGTAGTCTACATGGACTTAAAATCATAGTGGTTTACAAAAAGGAAACAGGCCCTTCGGTCCAACTTGTCTGTGCTGTCTAGTTTTCACAATTGATCTAGTCCCATTTATTTGCGTTTGGATCGTATCCCTCCATACCTGCCCCATTCATGTACCTGCCCAATTGTTTCTTAAATGACAAAATTGTACTCACTTCCACCACTATCTCTGGCAGCCCATTCCAGACATTCACTACCATCTGTGTGAAAAAAAAATGCACCTCTGGAACCTTTCGTATTTCTCCCTTCTCTACATAATCCTATGTCTGCTAGTTTTAGATTCCTCTACCATGGCGAAAGGCAAGGCTTTTGGCAAGGTCTTGCATGGCAGACCAGTTAAGAAATTAAGACCTTATGGGATCCAGAGCAATTTGACAACCTGGATTCCAAACTGGCTTAGCGGCAGACGATGATCGAAAGATATTTTTTTGTGACTGCAAGCCTGTGTCCTGGCTTGTAAGGGGTTTTGATGCCGAGTCTCTTGCTGTTTGTGATGTACATTAATGATCAAGGCATGAAATGTAAAAGATATGATCAATCAGTTAATAGATGACATGAAAATGTGTGAACTGGAAAATAGTGATGAGGAAAGGCTAAGCCTTCAGGTCAATATAGATGGGGCTGGTCAAAAGTATTGAATTCCAGCAAATAGAATTTAGAAGTTTTCTGATAAGTTTGAGAAGATACATTTATACATTTATAGAGTAATACGGTACGGAATCAAACCCTTCAGTCCAAGCCGACCATAATCCTAAATTAAACTTAGTGCCACCCTGCTTGCACTTGGCCCTTATCCCTCTAAACGTTTCTTATTCATGTACTTATCCAAATATTTTTTAAACAGTGTAACTGCACCTGCATCCATCACTTCCTCTGGAAGTTCATTCCACACACGAACCAGTCTGTGTAAAAAATGTTATCACAATGTCTTTTTTTATTCTTTTTCCTCTGACCTTAAAAACTTTTGGCTAGACTTGATATTCCCCACCCTAGCAAAAAATGCCTGCCATTCATCTTATCAATACCTGTCATGATTTCATAAACCTCTAAGGCCACCCCTCAATTCAGGAGGGCTAGCTAGGCAATGGAAGATATGAGAGATGATATGACCCTAGAAATTATAGAGGATCAGACTGACGTTGGTGCACTTCAATCCTTGAAAGCAGCAGGACAGACCATAAGACCATTGGAGCAGAAATTAAGCCATTTGGCCCATCACATCTATTTCACCATTTGATTGTGACTGATAGGTTTTTCAACCCCATTCTCCTGCTTTCTCCCCATAACACTTGATCCATTTGGCAATCAAGAACTTATCTACTGCTGTCTTAAATATACTCAATGACCTGGCCTCCACAGCCCTCTGTGGTAATGAATTCCAGGTCAGGTGGTTAAGATGATATTATGGGATTAATGTTGTTAATATAGGATGCTTGCCTATATTAGTCAAGGCACTAAAGTACAAAGTTATGTTAGAGCTGTGTGCAACATTAGTTAGGCCACAGATGGGGTTGCATGTGTAGTTGTGGTTTCAACGTCTTAGGACAGATATGATTGCTCTCGGGATGGTGAAGAGGAAGTTCACTATAATGCTGTCTGGGCTGGAGTGATTCAGCTTGGAAGACAAACTAGATAGGCTGGGGTTGTTTTCTTTCAAGCAGATAAGGCTGATGGAGGAATACTGTGTACAAAGTTATGATTATCAAAATCTTGATAAACCTTTCCCCTTAGTAAAAGGGTCAATAACTAGGAAGGGTCAGTTTTAAAGAAGGAGCAGGAGGTTTGGGGAGGATTTGATAAAATAATTTTCATTTTGTCTGGACCTTTAAAATTAAACATCCTCTGTAATCTTCAGTGGGGAGAAACAGATTGAATTTTTGTACCTTCTATTTGCAGCAGATAAATTTCTGTTTAGCTCATTTCATGAATGGTGATGAAGAAAGCCAAACAAAAAAAGAGAAAACAATGAGAATCTTTGACCATGCTTTTCCAAACACCTAGATCAAATGTAACTGGATCATACTTCAATTGGAGTGTGAAGCCAACTTGATACATGTGCATTTTAAGGGCAGTGGCAAAGGTTGCTAATTGATCAGTCATCCTTACTTGAGTAATACCTGTGTGAGCAAAGGGTAACCTTGTTCACCTTGATGGTCACGAGAGGTCAGCAATATTCTTCTGCTTTTGTTTTCTGCCCAAATTCAGGTCTCACCCACAACAGCATAACCTCCACTATGGCTATGGCGAAGAGACAGATCCCAAATCCACTTTAGCCAGACCAGGGATCAAACTTCTTTCAGTTGACACCAATCTAATCCAATTGACCAAAAGAGAAAATGCTGGAAAATCTCAGCAGGTCTGGCAGCATCTGTAAGGAGAGAAAAGAGCTGACATTTTGAGTCTAACTGACGCTTTGTCAAAGCATGTTATAATCTAGAGCCCGTACTAGTAATCATGAATGCTCCAATTTATTTCCATCACATGATTGACCAGGAATGTTTCAGTCTTACAATTTGCCATCAATATTTATTGGAAACATTTCCAGCTTAGTTATTAACTTGTTTGGTTGTGTTACAATACAAATCACTTGGTCATCGAGTCCAGGAGTGAAGCTTGACTCTGGAGCTTCTGGATCTAAGAAAGGATGCGAATACATTGCAACAAGTCTGCCTCACAGCAGCACTAGCTGAATCAAAGAAACATTAGGTCCAGGAGGGAGAAGTCCTGACAATCAAGAGGGGCTGAAGGAGTAGGTGGTAACAACTCATGATTTTAACACAGAGCCAGGAGATGATCAGCATACTACCCTGAGCTGGTGACTTTTCATGGTGTCTTTAAAAAATATTGGTGTTGTTGCTGAGTGTTTGAAGAAACAATCCAGAGTAAGCATGGTAAATTTGCCTTGCAATTCTACAAAGGGGCCTGAAACAGTCTCCAATTAATTACAGTAGTTTGAGGCACAACCTGGAATGAGTGCATTGTTCTCCATAATGGAATTTAAAGTGCCAACTTTACTGTTATGATCCAATATGCCCTGAGGTTGGTTTCACAGACACAATGGAATGTGTCAAAGAACGATCAATGTTTCCTGCTGAAAGAAGATAGTGGGTTTTGAAACAAAATTGGATGATGCAATATGATTTCAATCAGCTTTCTGTTCTCTGATAGATTGATAGCTGCTTGAAGTGATTGATCCTAAAATGACTGAGGAGGACAGAGTGCAAGTGGGCATTATATGTAATTGCTTGAATAAATATTTGTTTGCTCATTAATGTTGGACGTTGTGTCTTAGCAACATTTAGCTAGTCACAAACAATTAAAAAAGTTTTAGAATGATTGGAAGAAAGCTCAGGCATTACCAAAGGTATAAAGTAGGTCATTTGCTGCATCTGCTTTATTTGCAACTAAAATAAGAAACTATTTCAATTAGTCATCACTTTTGAAGTTTGTGATAAAGACACTAGATGTGAATCGTTTGGGATGAGTGGTCATTTTGGGAAAATTTGAATCTGACCATCCTCATTCCTGAAGAAGGGCTTATGCCCAAAACGTCGATTCTCCTGTTCTTTGGATGCTGCCTGACCTGCTGCGCTTTTCCAGCAACACATTTTCAGCTCAAACTCGATGTGACTCCAACGTGGCCTCCAGTTTAATGTCATGGTGTTGAAGATCTCAGAAAGAGAAGCTGCTTCTTTGCCGAACTGACTCAGTTAGAAAGAGGGAAACATACTTGAGTGGTCAACAATTAATTTAACATGTCATGTTTTTTTCTATGCTCTAATAAATTCCTGCTGGAAATATTTAATCAGTTAACCCCCACCCAACTTTGTGCAGGGTCAGGAAATTTTCACAGTCCCTACCTTCCCATAATCCTGTTAACAGACAATACCGGGCCTGCTAGTCAATGCACTAGTATAGCAGAAAAGTTGAAAACAAAACTTTCTTTAAGATTCTAATTGTGTATGCACTGTCATGTTTGTTGGACCATACAAATTTACAATGAGAAATGAGAAGGTGAGTAGATGTATCTACTCACCTTCAAGTCGTACCATAAGATTTTTCAGAGGTAGATCAGGACTGGGTTTATGGCATTTCTGACACTCTACAATGGTGAGCTATAAGTTGAACTATGTACAAAAGTTCTTTAACTGAACCTATAACCTTAGGGCTCAGATGAAAGACTGCAATCACAATCTGAAGAAGGGCTAATGCCCGAAACGTCGATTCTCCTGTTCCCTAGATGCTGCCTGACCTGCTGCGCTTTTCCAGCAACACATTTCCATCTCTGATCTCCAGCATCTGCAGACCTCACTTTCTCTACAATGAGAATGGGCCAATCTTGCCCTGGTGTTATTGTCAATTCTAAAAGTGATGCTTTAGAAATGAAAGAAGAACTTCCATTTTCAGATGGGACACATATTCAGAGAATAGGACAGAATTGAAGGACCAGCTGGCCTCATTCTATGTGATGACCATTCTACAATTCTATTTCAGCAGTGGTTTTAAAAGTGTGAAATTCTCTTGAAATATAGCCATGTTGTTCTGGAGCAAATAATGATAATTAATTTGGCTATGGCAAGGTCCCACAAACAGAAATCAGATAAATGATCTGTAATTCTGTTTTTAATGTTCTTTGAGAGATAAATGTGGGCCAGAAGATGTATCTACTCACCTTCAAGTCGTACCATAAGATTTTTCAGAGGTAGATCAGGACTGGGTTTATGGCATTTCTGACACTCTACAATGGTGAGCTATAAGTTGAACTATGTACAAAAGTTCTTTAACTGAACCTATAACCTTAGGGCTCAGATGAAAGCCTGCAATCACAATCTTAAACTGGCACCAGAATGGTCAGGCAAACAATCAATCTCTTTTCTCTTTGTGAAAAATAACATGCTTAGCGAATCAAAAGAAAAATAATATACACAGATCAAAATAAATCAAAATAGCTTTTTTTGTATGTTGTGTTTGTGCCCTCATTATTACTTTTGTGGAAACAAGATTGAATAGCCCTGAAATTCAGGTGTGGGAATCACAGTAATGTTATTTAACTCTCATCACTTCAAAGCTTTTTTGCTTGTTTGTGTGATGTAAGTGTCCCTGGTAAGGTCTGTATTTGTTGCCCATCCTTAATTGCCTTTGAGTTGAGTAGCTTGTGAGGCTATGTCAGAGGGCAGTTAAGATTCAACCACATTAGTGTGGATCTGCAATCACATGTAGGCTATGCCAGGTATGAGCAACATATATCCTTTCCCAAAGCCCAGTTGCAAACCAGATGATCTTTTATAACAATCAATGATACCTTTAACGTCCCTATCACTGACATGAGCATTCAATTCCAGATTTATTAATTGAATTAAAATTCCTCCAACTGCCTTAATCGGATTTGAACTAATGTCCCAGTGCATTAGGCTAGAACCCTCAATTACTTTATTATCACAGCACTATTTCACCTGTAATATAAAGTGGTGCAAACTGCAGACAAACTGCTAATTATAATAATTTGGTGGTGTTCAGATGAGCTGAATGCACTGCTATATTATTGCATGTCAACAGGGCTACTGGAAGTTTGCCAATAAGTGGCATTCAAATGCCCATCAGCCATAGGTGAATGGTGGAATGGACTCAAAGGGCCGAATGGCCTTACTTCCACTCCTATGTCTTATGGGCTTGTGTCTCCACAGACAGCCATTTAAAACCAGCCTGTGTCATTGGTACCACAAGGTTGGAAATCATGAGACCAATGTATTCAAGAGAAAGAAGAATGGTGAAAATGACACAAGAAATCAAAAAGAGAATCCTAGGTTTCTTTCATACAACATTGGAGGCTATAGTGAAAATGGTGAAAGGAGGAGAGAGTTAGAGCAGAAAACTATTGCATCAATACTCCAAGACCTGAATACTCCAAGACCTACATGAGGTTTAATGACTTTACATAAACGATTAAGATCAGTGAATGCATCCTTGGCAAATAATCTCCTTTCAAGTAAACCACTGGCTTCATGGACTGCACAATCTCTCATGTGTTTACATCAGAGTGGTGCTGGAAAAGCACCGCAGGTTAGGCAGCATCCGAGGAGCAGGAAAATCAACATTTTGGGCAAAAGCCATTCATCAGGAATAGAGGCAGGAAGCCTCCAGTGTGGAGAGATAAATGGGGGGTGGGGGGATCTGGGGAGAAGGTAGCAAAGAGTAACAAAGAGCAAAACTATCAGAAGCACAACACTAAAAGACTTCACAGCACACTTACTGGAAAACTTTCCCCTCTCTTTTGGATGAAGTGGCCTGTAATTGAAGGCAGCAGTATAGGGGTCAGGTACAATTACATGTTCTCATTCTCATGGATGGAGTAATGTTAAAAATCATTGGTGCAGCCTCATCTGAAGTTGTGGCCTATAGCGAGGCTGCAATTAGACAGGATGACTTTATGTTCCTGCTTAATCCACATTCCATCATCCCATCTCATCCTCAGCTGGCAATCTGGTGTACATTACAATCTGTAAGTGCTGTGACCATGCATCTTTTGAACCCTGTCACTTTGCTTACTCCAACCCTACCCTTGTGTGTGTATACTTTCACACACTCAAGCACAGCCTCCTGGCAAGGCACTATAATACAGAAAGTTGTGCTGGAGGAAGAACAAATGTATTGTAAAATCTTCTGGTTCACATAGCTACACTTTAGGCTCAAAATACTGGAACTTTGTTGAGTTTATGTCCATGTGGCTCTCCATGTGGTTAATGTCTAATATATCTTTAAGTGACACATGACTGCAATAAAACAAGAAAATGTAGCGCACAGAGGCATATTCTTACATCAATTTGTTCCTATTTCTTTATAAATCATATAGCAATGATGAAGAAGAAACAAAATTCAAAACGGCCAGTGTTCAGCTCAGATAATAGGGACTGTGCTCACTTTAGAGGGCAGCTTAGATGTGGGATCTGTAAGTGTCACCAGGCATGAATAGCTGTAGCTAGAAGAAAGAATCACATGCGTGTCAGCTTCCTGGAGAGTGAGGTCCCATTCTCTGTTATCAAGGGTGCTTTGATGGAATAACATGTAGACCAAGGTTGATTGGCATGCAGCCATAAACGTTTGTTGAATTGGCTCAGTTGCTACAAGGCCCAATCTCACTGTGAAGGAGTACTTAAGAGTTCAACTCCATTTGCCTTAGACCCATGTGTAGAGCTTGGAGCCCATCATTTCCTGCAGGGAATAAAGAGCCAAGTCCTTATGAAAACACTCACAGACACGAATGTGATGCAACATGTGATGGCCAATGTTTCAGCTTCCATTGCAGTCCATCTCAGTGTCTGAATGCTGCTGTGAAAGCTGGGTCTGTGCTCATGAAGTCTCAGCATGTTAAAATGCAACTTCAGGCAGCTGCCACCTGGTTGTGGTTGGCATGGCAACCTTCAGAAACTCATTACAATCAAACAATCTATCCTACAGTGGAGTACTCAGATTGTTGAGGTCTCATCCAGGGATTGGGTTCTGTGGAGTTTGAGTATGTTGTCTCTTTCTGGTTAAAAATATTCATCTTTCCATATCTGATGATGCGCTAGGTACCTTGGCTTTTATCTGTCCCTCAGCCAATCTAGACTGCTTTACTGCATATTGATGTAGCACAATCTGAAACTAAACCTTTCAGACTTGGAGTTGCTCAAGGATGCCATATAAGGCCAACTGCAGTCTCTCATGTGCTTAGTTGAAATTTCAGTTTTGCAGGGCTTCCATATCCTATTAATTGATTTACACTTAAACAATGATGATTAGTTGCCTATTTGTATTGATTAGAAAAGTATAACACTTATTTTTCTTCGTGGTGAAAGTATACTTAAGGTGTGAGATTTCTGACCGTCCCTGAATACCCAGTGTTACTATGGAGGGTGCCTGGGTAGTCAGGTGATTCTTCTCACAACCAGGGGGATTTTGCCACTCCAAGGTTTCCATATTCCAGGAAGAACATGCAAGCACCACAGTACTGTAACTTAATAAATTTATTTTCAAGGGTCTTGGCTATAATCCCAGTCAGGATCCCTCATCATTGAGCCTTTAATTTAGTGTCCCAGCATATTTAAAGTTATAAAACCCTTGCTATTTTAAATTAGTTAAGATTCCCTACAGTATAGAAACAGGCCCTTCGGCCCAACAAGTCTACACTGACCCTCTGAAGAGTAACCCACCCAGACCCATTTCCCTCTGACCCATGCACCCAACACCATGGGCAATTTAGCATGGCCAATTCACCTGACCTGCACATCGCTAGACTGTGGGAGGAAACCGGAGCACTCAGAGGAAACCCACACAGACACGGGGAGAATGTACAAACTCCACACAGACAGTCGCCCCAGGCTGGAATCAAACCTGGGTCCCTGGTGCTGTGAGGCAGCAGTGCTAACTACAGAGCCACCATGCCGTATTCTTGTACTGTTGGCCTTAGAGACCTTTGAAGGTTGTGCATCTTACAAGATGGACAAATGTCAGACTGGAACTTGACATTCCAAGGTTAGAGCACAATTTCCAGTTCTTGCCTCATACTTCAAAACTATCCTGTTAAGGTGATAGACTTTCTACCCCTTAAATTGTTTCTATTGATAAACTTAGAGAATTTTTAGCACCTTCTAGTATAAATGTACATCTACTTCTGTGTAGAAATAATGAACCTTAAACCATGTTAGAAACTGGCATTTTGAATAAATTTGAGATTATGCTGATGATTTAAATTAAGTTTATTCAGTGTACAGATAGATTACTAAAGAATTGGCAGTTCAAAGTGCAGAGGTTAGATTTAAAAGGGCACAGGAATTTCCGTTCTCTTCCTGCAATTCTGCTATTACCGGTAGACAACCCTTTATCCGAAATCCCGAAATCCGAAAAGCTCCAAAATTCAAAGGCTTTCTTGTGAAGTTTTTATCTCATTAACAAGTTTGTTTGGTGTGCAGTTAACCCAATTCCACACCCATGTCTCTCAGATGCAACGTGGGTGGGCAAGGCCCAGCACTGGCAGGCCTTAATTCTGTCTCAGGACCCGTAGTACCCACAGTGATTCTGCTGTTTGGTAAGATTTTTTTAATATTTCACTATCAAGCTGTCACTCATTCCAAAATTCGAAAAATTCCAAATTCTGAAAACCAGCTGGTCCCCAGCAGTGTATAGGGATTGCATACCTATACACATACATAACGCCCACACAACCAAGCTCCAGGTTTTATAGTGTAGTACAAAGCAGAAGATGACTTTTTGATATTTGTATTGGCTCTTTGCGCAATTAGTTAAGACTTCAAGCAGCTGAGCTTCTGTAAGTAATTTTCAGATAGCTTGAGGTTGTTAATCTCTCCTGCCATCGCCCCCCCCCCCCCCCCCCCCCCACACACACACACACATGCACTCACTCTCTCCTTTCCCTGTTGGTATCTTTTGGGTGCTCGCAAATTATGCTGTGTCAATCACCTGTCTAAAACCTCTCAGCCAAAGAGAATGGGTAGCTCCTTATGATGCCAGAATAATCATTGTCCTGCTTCCTTACCTTCATCTGAGGGTCCATTTATCATTCCTTCCAAGAACAAAAACTTCAAGGATACTGTGGCACCCAATAAATCTTTGGCATCAGTTAGGATTCAATGATTCTTATGACATTTGAAGTACTAGTAATTTGGAAAGTTAATGACATTTAAATGAAATCTCATGCTATACAGTAGATATCAGAAAAACTCAGTTTCAAAGGGAAGACAATCCAAACCCACTCTCCTGTCCTTCGCTATTGGCTGTTCATCTTATTTTTCTTGTTCATGCATAAATGTAATGTGGTTTAAAAAGTTATAATAGACTTTCACCATCCTTTTAGGCAATGCATTCCAGATTACAAAAAAAAAATCACAGCTTATGTTCTTGTACTGAATGTCTAAATCAGAATACTTTGCCGGTATGAATAATTTCTCCTTCGTTACTCTGCTATAATAATGTTAACGTCACATAAATGTGCATGCGTCTCAGTTTGTTTTGGTCCAGACTTGCCTAGGTAGCAGAAGTGAAAAATAAATGCTGTAGTTTCAATGAAAACCTCAGTAAGCAACTGGTTGCTAGGAGACCAAAACCTAACAGGCAAGGCCATGATCAATGTCTGCTATTACGGTCATATAAAAAGGAGCAGACAATTGCACTGGCTCCACCCTGTAAGAAGGTTAGGAAGATTTGTAAGAAGGTTAGGAAGATGTTGTTTATGAATAATATTTTTCTTCAGTTACATTCAGTACTTTAAAATTACTGGAAGAAAGAACAATTATTCCTTTAGTGGGTTTCCATAAGCTTATGCCATTTTGATAGATTCTTCAACTGGGAATGTTTAAATGGGAGGTACTTCCAAAAGGAATTGCAAGTAACTATATGTCTAACATAGACCACTAGGCTCTGGCATCATTTGTTTCTGAAAGTGGACTTAACCAGACAAAAAAGAATTGATTTGCAGTTTCAAATGCTCAAGTTTAAATTAAATTGAAGTTGAAGGAGTTTTTTTTTAAATTTAAAGTAAAGAAACTATAGAGGGAGATAAATGCTGTATGTCAAGGAAGAAGGTTCTTAAAGAAATAAATTGAACATTGACAACTAAAGCAATACTGCTGTTTGATTTTGGGATCATTTTGAAATTATAAAATAATCTTAGACACAACGTTTCGTAAAACAAAACGTTCTTTGAAAGAACAAATAATGACTTGGCCCTGATTTTACGGTTTGCTCCACAGGGCTCTTTAACATTGTGTTGGAGTGAAAAGTTTCTCCAGGATTTATGAACAATGAATGTGAACAAGAAACATGCAAATCATATATCATATATGCAGAAGATGGAAAAATACCTTTAAAATTAATATATTGATTCATTTCCATTATAAGATATAAATAATGGAATTCTGAAGGAAGAGTAGAAATGGGATAGCTTTTCGAGGGTTTGGATATTAAAAATAAAGAAGGATATTGAATTTAGATTTACAAAATTCAAGATTAAGATAATTGAGGGCATGGGAGAAAAGATCAGATTGCTGTAGATTACCAGTTCTATTAATTTCTTGTTACCTAATTTAATAATGGAGACCAGTTGGGTCAGAACAATACCTTATCAGTGAATTTGCACTAAAAGATTACCAGCTTAGAATCATGCACAAGTTATAGTTGCAGGATAAAGAACCCTTTGTTGTGATGATAACCACTGGAAGTACATTAGCACATCTTCAAAACCTTCACAGGTTTGTGTGGAGGATAGAAAAATATTATTCTTCTGTCATCCAGTTATCTGACTTACTGAATATTAATACAGAAAGGCTAATGATTTCATATCTTCCTCAGATCAAATTTAATTTTAGTTACTTTGTTTAAAAAAACTCTTCTCACAGCTAGTCACAGCTCTTTCAGAATAATAATTGAAAGATGTTGTAATTATTTAACATATATCTGTATGTATATTTGAGTTTTCAATGTTCTTTAACAGAAGGGCCGTGAATCCTTTAATATGATGCAGAAAATGATCTGTAGGTGGCCTTAATGGAGCATGTACATCAACAGCATCAACATACTGTGCTGTTGAGAGCAAGGAGCCTGTTATTCTGCTTGTGACTGGCAATGCACAAATCAGTAGTTGTAAATTCTGCCACAACATTATATGGAGACCGTTTTGTTAGCCATTGCTGTTGGAAGACACTGCCAGTGCAATAAATAGCAGAATAGGGAAACCCGCCAGCGGCTAACTGCATTGTGTCCATTAGCGTCCAGCAAGCATCAAGTATTTGAGCAGCTGCCATTCTTTTTTATTTTTGCACAGTATTTTGTAAAATACAAATAATACACGTAAGCAGGATGCCCATGTAAGTACTGGCATAATTTACAATGACAAATATGCAGTCAGGTATATGAATTATGAGAGTAAGAAAGAGCTTTTGAATAGAATAGCTGGCACAAAATTTAAAGATTCCTTTAACATCATCAATTTATCCAATAAATTTGATGAATTGATAACTTCAATAAATTCCTTCAACATGATGAATAGTGGAATTACTCAATAAAATACAACAACCCCAAAAAAGTTAAACTGTCAATATCAATCAAAGTAATCTTGATCTCAAAAGTATTTCCACCACCAAGAATTATATTAAATAAAATCAAGAAAAATATGAGCCAAGAAATTATTTGTAATACATTTGTATGGCAGCCCTCAGTTCTGTTACTTTAGTCCACAAAAAATCTGTCTCTCTCTCCACCTTACATCCACACCAGTTTATAAAGGTCTCTTAACAATTGTTGATGATTTATAAATTTTTAATTTAAAACTACAATATTAGCAGATGATAATCTGTAAATGAAATGAAGAGGGTTGAGATTTTTAAGATATATATTAAATAATGTAAGATTAGTTAAAGTCAAAACAAAATGTATATTGGAGCCATGAAGTGCAAATGCAAATTGAAAATGGCTTGAACAAGATAGGTGATAAATATAAAGCAAGAGGTATTTTAATGCAATTGGATTTAAATCTGAGCATTTTAATTTCTTCCTTTTTTGAAGAAAACGAAAAGCATTCTGCCTTTAAAATTTTCATTTCCCGTTAGTCAATATAAAGCATTATTTTTCACCCCTCTTCCCTATCATGGAGTCATTGAGTCGTACAGCACGGAAACAAACCGTTCAGTCCAACCAGTCTATGCTGAACATAAGTCCAAACTAAACTAGTTCCATCTGCCTGCTCCTGGTCCATATCCCTCCAAAGCTCTTCTATTCATGGTTCTATCCAAATGTCTTTTAAACATTGTAATTGTACCCGCATCTACCACTTTCTCAAGAAGTTCACTCTACACATGAACCACCCTCTGTATAAAAACATGCCTCATGTCTTTTTTTAAATCTCTCTCTCCTCTCACCTTAAAAATGTGCTCCCAGTCTTGAAATTCCCCATTTTAAGGAAAAGACAATTACCATTAACTCTATCTATATCTCTCATTATTTTATAAACTTCTATCAGATCATCTCTCAACCACCTATGCTCCAGTGATAAAAGACTATCAAGCCTTTCTTTATTACTCAAACCTGCCATACTTGGCAACATCCTGGTAAATCTCTTCTGAACCCTCTCTGGCTTGATACTACCCATCCTGTAACTGGACAACCAGAACTGGACACATTATTTCAGAAGATGCCTTACCATTGTCAGGGTTGGGTTTTTCAGTGGAAGGGTACTGGTTGGGTCGGCGGGAAAGGAAGAAGTGGAGGACTTTGAGGCCTTCGTGTTGGGGGATGGAGGTGTATAGGGACTGGATGTCCATGGTGAAGATAAGGCGTTGGGGGCTTTCACCATGGACATCCAGTCCCTATACACCTCCATCCCCCAACACGAAGGCCTCCAGCACAGGCCTCACCTTTATCCCCCTATGCTCCCGGATTAACAAGTTCAACATGCGGCGAGACATCGAACAATTCTTCTGACGCCTTCGCCTCCGCGCCTACTTCTTCAACCAAGATTCTCGCCCACCCTCTGATGACCCCTTCTCCCATCTCCAACACACCCCATCCACCTGGACACCCCGTGCTGGCCTCTTACCCGCTCTCGATCTCTTCATAGCCAATTGCCGCCATGACATTAACCACCTCAACCTGTCCACCCCTCTTACCCACTCCAACCTCTCACCGTCACAACGTGCAGCCCTCCACTCCCTCTGCTTAAACTCCAACCTCACTATCAAACCGGCAGACAAGGGAGGTGTGGTGGTAGTTTGGCACACCAATCTTTACACCGCTGAAGCTAGACGATAACTCACGGACACGTCCTCCTACTGCCCCCTTGACCATGGTCCCACCTCCTACCACCAAATCATCATCTCCCAGACTATCCATAACCGCATCTCCTCAGGGGATCTTCCATCCACCGCCTCCAACCTCATAGTCCCACAACCCCGCACCGCCCGTTTCTACCTCCTGCCCGAAATCCACAAACCTGACTGCCCCGGCGGACCCATTGTCTTAGCCTGCTCCTGCCCACCAAACTCATCTTTGCATACCTCGACATGGTCCTGTCCCCCTTAGTCCAAGAACTCCCCACCTACGTGCGAGACACCAGCCACGCCCTCCACCTCCTCCATGATTTTCGCTTCCCTGGCCCCCAACGCCTTATCTTCACCATGGACATCCAGTCCCTATACACCTCCATCCCCCATCACGGAGGTCTCCAAGCCCTCCTCTTCTTCCTTTCCCGCCAACCCAACCAGTACCTTTCCACTGACACCCTCCTTCGACTGACTGAACTGGTCCTCACTCTGAACAACTTCTCTTTCCAATCCTCCCACTTCCTCCAAACCAAAGGAGTAGCCATGGGAACCCACATGGGCCCCTCTTCATCGGATATGTGGAACAGTCCATCTTCCGCAGCTACACTGGCAATCCCCCCCTCCACCTTTTACTCCGCTACTTCGATGACTGTATCGGCGCTACCTCGTGCTCCCACGAGGAGGTTGAACAGTTCATCCACTTTACTAACACCTTCCATCCCGACCTCAAATTTACCTAGACCGTCTCAGACTTCTCCCTCCCCTTCCTAGACCTCTCCATTTCTATCTCGGGCGACCAAATCAACACGGACATTTACTATAAACCGACTGACTCCCAAAGCTACCAAGATTACACCTCCTCCCACCCCGCTCCTGTAAAAACGCCACCCCACATTCCCAACTCCTTCGCCTCCGCCGCATCTGCTACCAGGAGGACCAATTCCAATACCGAACAAGCCAGATGGCCTCCTTCTTCAAAGACCGCAATTTCTCCTCAGACATGGTTGACGATGCTCTCCACCGCATCTCCTCCACTTCTCGCTCCTCTGCCCTTGAACCCTGCCCCTCCAATTGTCACCAGGACAGAGCCCCAGTGATCCTCACCTACCACCCCACCAACCTTCAGATATATCGCATCGTTCTTCGTCATTTCCGCCACGTCCAAACAGACCCCACCACCAAGGATATATTTCCCTCCCCACCCCTATCAGCGTTCCGGAAAGACCACTCCCTCTGCGATTCCCTCGTCAGGTCCACACCTCACCAACCCAACCTCCTCTCCCAGCACCTTCACCTGCAACCGCGAGAAATGCAAAACTTGCGCCTCACTTCCCTCCCCCCTCACTTCCCTCCAGGGCCCCAAAGGATCCTTCCATATCTATTACAAATTCACCTATACCTCCACACACATCATTTACTGCATCCGCTGCACCCGATGTGGCCTCATCTACATTGGGGAGACAGGCCGCCTACTTGAGGAACATTTTAAAGAACACCTCTGGGACACCCGGACCAACCAACCCAACCACCCCATGGCTGAACACTTTAACTCCCCCTCCCACTCCACCAAGGACATGCCTCATCTTCCGCCTTGAACCCTCCAACCACAAGGATTGAATGCAGATTACTCCAGCTTCCTCATTTCCCCTCCCCCCACCTTATCTCAGTCGATTCTCCTGCTCCTTGGATGCTGCCCGACCTGCTGTGCTTTTCCAGCAACACATTTTTCAGGTCTTACCATTGTCATGTACAACCTCAACATAATGTCTCAAATCCCATACTCAAAGGACAGAGCAATGAAGGCAAGCATGTCAAACTCCTTTTTTACATGTCTACATGTGACGCAAACTTCAAAGAATTATGAACCTGTGTCCCTCGGTCCCTGTGTTCTATAACACTACCCAAAGCCTCACCATTAACTGTATAAGCCCTACCCTTGTTTGTTGTACCAAAATGCAATACCTCGCATTTATCCAGATTGAGCTCCAATTGCCGTTTTTCCAGACCATTCACCCATTTGATCATCTTCCCTTTATAATCTTAGAAAATTTTCTTCACTGTCTAGTATCCCACTAATTTTGGTGTCTTCCGCAAACTTACTAACCATGCTTTCTATATTCTCATCCAAGTCATTTATATAAATGAGAGACAAAAGATGACTCAGAACCGATCCCTGTGGAACACTGCTGATCACAGGCCTCCAGTCCAAAAAGCAATCCTCCACCCTTACTATCTGTACTTTGCCGTTAGACCAATTGTGTATCAAATTGACAAGCTCACCCTGAACCCCATGTGACCAACCTTACCAATTAGTCTACCATGCAGAACCTTGTTGGAGACTTTACTAAAATCCAAATAAACAATGTCTACTGCTCTGCCATAATCAACCTTTTTGGTAACTTGCTCAAAAAACTCACTCAAATTTAAGACACGACTTACCTTGCATAAAAACATATTGACTGTCCCTAATCAAATTTTGCCTCTCTAAATGTCCATAAATCCTATCTTTTATAATCGCCTCCAACAATTTACCCATAGCTGAAGTCAAACTCACAGGTCTATAGATTCCCAGTTTCTCCTTATAATCTTTCTTAAACACAAATGTACAACATTAGCCACTCTCTAGTCATCAGGCCCCTCACCCATAGTTATAGATGATGCAAATATTTCTGCAAGGGTTCTTGTAATTTCCTCCCTTACTTCCCAAAACATTCTGGGATACAATAGATCAGGTCCCAGAGATTTATCCACCTTTATATTCTCTCAGACCTTCTAGACTTCTTCTTTGGTAATGCAAACTGTTTTTAAAACATCAAAGTTTGTTTCTCTGCATTCTGTAGATTCCATTTCTTTCTCCACAATAAAAAGCACAATGCTAAATATTTATTTAGTATCTCTCCCATCTCCTGGGGTTCAATACAAATACAACCTCCTTAATCTTTAAGAGGCTCTACTCTCTCTCTCGTTACCCTCTTGCTCTTAATCTATTTGTAGACTCTTTTTGGATTATCGTTAACCTTATCTATCAATGTTATCTCATATCCTGTCTTTGGCTTCCTGATTTTTGTCTTAAGAATGTCCCTACACTATTTATATTGAATAAGAGATTGAATTGAACCAAGTTGTCTATATCTAGAATAAGATTCTCTTTTATTCTTGACTAGAACTTCAATATCTGTATTCATCAATTGTTCCTTAACTTACCAGCCCTACCCTTCACCCTAACAGGAACAAAATGCCGTTGAACTCTTGTCATCACATTCTCGAATGCCTCCCACTTGTCAGGTGTTCTTTTACTTGCGAACGGTCTACTCCAATTAACTTTTGAAAGTTCTTGTCTCATACCACTAAAATCTTTAACTTTTATGGAAGGCTAATCCTTTTCAATAACCGTTTTGAAACTAATAGAATTATGATTGCTAGACCCAAAGTGTTCCCCCATTTTTACTTCAGTCAGCTTAGTTTTGCTCCTTCTCTAGTAGGGGCATCCACATATTGATAAAAGAAATTTTCATGAACACATTTGACAAACTCTTCACATCCAAACTTTTAAATCAATGGTAGCCCCAGTCAATGTTTAGAAAATTAAAATCCCCCATTATTACAGCCTCATTATGCTTACATATATCTGAGATTCCCCTACATACTTGTTTCTCAATTTCTCTCTATTACGGAAGCCTATAGTACAACTCAAACAAAGTGATTTTTCCTTTCTTATCTTCAATTTCTACCCATATATTTTCACTGGATGACTTTTCAGAAACATCGTCCCAAGTTACAGCAGTCGTGTATTCCTTATTCAAAAAAAAAGTCACCTCGCCATCTTCCTTTTCTATCCTTCCTATAATTCTAAAACTCGGAACATTGAGTTACCAGCTTTGTTCATCTCTCAACCAAGTTTCTGTACTAGCTATGACATCCCAATCTTAAATGTGTTCTTAAATATGTCCTGAGTTCATCAGCCTTATCTGTAAGACACCTTGCATTGAAATAAATGCAATTTAGTTCTTCAGAGTTACTACATACTCTCTATTGTTTTTATTTTCTAACTGAAGTGCTGTCCTCACATTCATAACCTTCCCATCAATCCTTCTGTTTACAGTGCAACTTAAAATTCCTCCATTTCCACTCTGCATCAGTGTAAAGTCTTCCTTAATAGAATGAGCAACTCTCTCTGCTAAGATACTGGCCCCTTTTCAGTTGAGGTTAGACCCATCTTTTTAGAACAAGTCTTTTCTATCCCAAAAGGCATTCCAATTGTTCAAAAACCTGAATCTCTGAACAATACCAGCTCTTCAGCCATTGATTTATCTCCTTTAACTTTTTTGCTCCTTCCCTGGTTCGAGTTTGGCATTGGGAGTAAACCAGAAATTACTCCTTTATAAGGTTTGTTTTTAATCTTTAACCTAACCTTTAAAATTCACTCTGTAATGCTTTAATCTTTTCCCTAGAAATAGCATTCCTACCAATATGTACAATAATTACTGCCTTCTCAATCTCACATTTAACAATATGCTTGAAACATTTAGAGGCATCCTTAATCCCAGCATCAGGAAAGAACAAACCATTCTAAATTTATGCTCACTGCCACTGAATCTCTGATCTATGCCTCTGACAGGAAAGTGCCCTCTAACAATACTTCTATTAAACCTTGTCAATCACTGCCTAACATAAGAATCATTGCAAGTGCCCAATAACTGAGTGGCCCTTCCATTTTCCTCAGAGAGACTATACCCTTAATTACTTCCAAAAAAACTTAATAACTATTTGATAGAGGAATTGCCACCAGAGACCATTGAACAACCTTCTTACCTTTCCTAACAGTCATCCATCCATCTGACTGATCCTGCCGTGTACTAACTTTTCTAAGACTACTAGCTAGCTCACTTTGTACCTCATGTCATAGTCATAGAGACATAGAGATGTACAGCATGGAAACAGACCCTTCGATCCAACCCGTCTATGCCGGCCAGATATCCCAACTCTATCTAGTTCCACCTGCCAGCATCCGGCCCATAGTATGGCCTTAATAACATTAAGCAATAACATAAAAAAGGACTTTTCAATAACACCTTGTACATAAAGTAAACTACCTTTCATTACCTCCAGGAAATAATGTTAAAATTGGTAGGTATTCAATCATTGCTTCGTAATTACTCAATGTTTAATCTCTCACAACTGTTTTAGATAGCTGTGAATCAAATCCTACTTCAAGAATGTGAGGCTGACAATCCATTGTAGCACTCAATCAGTGCTGCACTGTTGGAAGTGATAACTTTCAGATGAGATATTAAACTGGGACATTGTCTGCCGACTAGATGTTAAAGAACCCATGGTGTTAATTGATGAAAAGCAGGAACATTTTGCCTGGTATCTTTGGCAATGCTTATGACTCAATCAGCTTCCTTTATATTCACACAGATTATCATGAGAAGACCTGCAGACATAGGTCTGCATACCACTAGGTTCTAATGTGTGCTGCCTTACTCCCCATCCAAATCAAAGAGACATCATCATACTGGGTACAGTCTTGAACACCAATTACTTCAGAACAAAAGGTTTACTCCTTTTCCATACATTGGACATTTGTTTAACACTTATTGATAAATGGTATTAGCTCATTTAAACATAAAATGTGAGATTTTATACAATTTGATATTTACAAAGGATTTGTTTACACAATGAGTGGATTGGTTTTATGTTCATATGATGCCATTGGGATGAAATCCTGTAGAAAATGTAAAACTATCTTATCCCTTTCTACAGTTCATTACAGGGCATACATTCAAAAGGAGTGACTTATGCAAGGTGAACCTTTGAGGCTGGTATAGAATGTAATAAAAGCTGCTTGGCATCATTTAAAAAAAAACAAAATTAATTGGGACATGGGCATAAATAGCTAAGTCAGCATTTATTCCCCATCCCTAATTTCTCATGAGCTGCTGTTGTCCATAGGGGTTAGTTTTACTCCAATGCTGTTAGGACAGGAATTCCAGGCTTTTGACCTAGAGCAATAGAGTAACAGTGATATTCTTTTATGTCAGAATGATGGTGGTTTACAGGGGAACTTGCAAGTGGTATCACACCTATACATTTTCTGCTCTTGTCCTACCATCTTTCTAGAATGTAGAAGTCAGCAGTTTGGAAAAAACTGTCAATAAAGCATTGCTGAATTGTTCTCTGCATCGTATAGATGGTGCACACTGCTTTCACTTTACATCAGTGTAGGAGGAAGTGAATGAGTGTTGGAAATAACACATGGCATGACATTCAAGCAGCCTGCTTTCTCCTGAATGGTGTTGAACATCTTGAGTGTAATTAGAGCTGCTCTCATCCCCATCTAGGCAAATCTGGGCTTTGTAGATTTGAGGACTCAGGAGATGAGTTACACATTTCAGAATTTTTAACTTTTGTAATCATACTGTTTTCATGACTGGCCAGTTCAGTTAAAGGTCAATGGAATAATCTCAGCATGTTGATAGTGCAATAATCTAGCAATGGTAATTCCACGGATCATAAAGTTGGGAGGGGATGGTGGATGGTCAGATTTTCTCTTGTTGGAGATTGCCTATTGGTTGCATGGAGTGAATTTTGCTTACCACTTACCACTTGTCCAGATCTTAATACATTCAGATAGCATTTGAGGAATCATGAATGGAACTGAACATTTCCAAATTATCCTGCTTGTGTGATTTTATGATGGAAAGTTGTTCATTGATAAAGGTGCTGATGATTGAGTCGAGTGCATTAATTTGAGAAACTTCTGCAGTAATATCTTATGGCTGAGATGAATGATGTCCACAATAATCTTCCTTTGTGTAAGTATGATTCTAACCAATGGACAGAAAACAGTGGACGGAGATCCCCCCCCTTATTCCAATTGACTCTAGCTTTGCTCAGGCTCCTTGATATCACATTTGGTCAAATACATCCTTGAAGTTGATAACAATCAATCTGAATCATATTTGGAGTTCAACTCTTTTGTTCATGCTTGAACCAAGGCTGTAATGAGATGAAAAATTGAGTGACCAGGCAAAACCCAAATGAAGCATCAATGAGCAGGTGGCATTTGATAATGTTGTCAACAACTCCTTGTGTTACTTGGCTGATAATCATTAGGGGACACATGGCGTAGTAATTACTTGGGTTAGATTTGTTTGGAAGACAGAGCTATCTGTGCAATTTTTCACATTACCAGGTCTATGTTTATGACTTCAGCCATTTCTTGATATCACATGGAGTTCATTGAATTGGCTGAAGATTGACATCTGTGTTTGGGACTGGCTCATCCACTTGACACTTCTGGCTGAAGTTTGATGCAACCTTTTCAAGTTTATCTTTTGCACTTACGTGCGAGGCTCTGCCATCATGTAGGATGGGTATGTCCATGCAGCCTTCTTTAACTATTGACATTTAATTGTCCATAACCATTCATGACTGCATGTGACAGGACTGAAGAGGTGATCGGTTGCTTGTGAAATTGCTTAACGCTCTTTATTTCATTTTGCTTTTGCGGCATGGCAGGCAAGTAGTTCTCTGTGTCACAGGTACTGGGTTATGACTTCATTTTCAGATATGCCCAGCTCTGCTTCTCACATGCCCTCCTGCACTCTTTAATGAAGGAAGATTGATACCCTGGCTTAATGGTAATAATTGAGTGCTATTAGGCCATGAAATTACTGATTGTGGTCAAATACAATTCTGCTGGTGATGATGACAAATACCAATGTAGTTTTGATGTTTAGAATGTTTTAAATCACAATGACAATATCCTCAAGGTGAAGATGGGACTTTATCATCCCAAGCACTAAAGAATTGCCACTCCTATCATGTACTGACATGTCTGTAACAGTTAGATTGCTGAAATATTCTATTTGCCCTTGTTGATTTCTTCACCAGTTCCTGTAGACCCAGTCTAAAAGTTATATTCGTTTGGATTAGCCCACATTGATTGGTTGTGATACTGTTGGCTATGAACACAGAAATCCCTGTCTCAATGTCCATTCTGTGGCCTGTCACTTTCAATGTTTCTTCCAGTTGGTGCTCAACATGCAGGAGGTTTAGTTTATCAGCCTGCTGGGGCAGTGTGGCAATCAGCAGGCGGATTCCTTGTCTACGTTTGCCCTGATGCCATGACACTTCATGGTGTCCAAAGTCAATGCTGAAGACTCCCAGGGCAACTGCTTCACCTCCTGACTGTACGAGCCTGATGTCACGACATCTAGTGGACCTGTCTTGCTGGTCGGACAACACATGCCTAGGAACTGAGATGTTGATATCGGGGCTATTGTCTGTAAACTTTGATACTGTGTGTATTATGTCAAGCTTGATTGCGGGTCAGCTCTCTAAGTTCTGGCATAAACCAAAGTGTCAATGTGTGGAATGGTAGTTGGCTAGTGGAACGCAATTATGTTGCAGTCTACCATATAACTGTTGAGTTAACTAACAGTAAAATGTGACACTGTTAGTGATGCAGTTACTTCATGATTACTTGACAACTAAAAAAGGCACATTCTGTAAATAGAGTTGAAAACTTGCGCTCAACTAACCATGCCAGTTGATTTACCCCTGAATGAGCAAGCAGATTAAATAATTTCAATATTTTGTTTCACGAAGCATAACAACAAATGCTGAGATGTTTGCAATTTCTAATAATTTATTGACGACTCCTCAGCATCACATATTCTCATACAATTTTAAGTTCTTGGATGTGTGTTTTTTTTCTGCAAAGCTAACATTGCCCGTGGGGGCGGCACGGTGGCACAGTGATTAGCACTACTGCTTCACAGCGCTAGAGACCGGGTTCAATTCCCGCCTCAGGCAACTGACTGTGTGGAGTTTGCATATTCTCCCCGTGTCTGTGTGGGTTTCCTCCGGGTGCGCCGGTTTCCTCCCACAGTCCAAAGATGTGCAGGTCAGGTGAATTGGCCATGCTAAATTGCCCGTAGTGTTAGGTAAGGGGTAAATGTAGGGGAATGGGTGGGTTGCGCTTCGGCGGGTCGGTGTGGACTTGTTGAGCCGAAGGGCCTGTTTCCACACTGTAAGTAATCTAATCTAATCTAATCAATGGGGAGTTTTTAAGTCCAGCATTGACAAACTAACTCCTTGGCTAAAACTGTTGTATGGAAGAGTTTTAAAAATAAAAAAATGCAGCTTCTAAAAGCTAATCTTGGGAAAATTAATTCTCCCAGGTGTAATAAACCAATGAAGCATAAGATGATATTGCAATTAAAGGTCTGATGACTCCTCTGACAGCTAGTTCTGCATATACATTAAACGGTGTATATAATTCACACCGCTACTCCCATTCATGAACAGAGATGATTGGATAATTGCCCCATCAATCACATGTGGAGAACATAGTGCTGCATTTGACTAGATCAATTTTAATTTTATGGGCATAATTTGTGCTTGAGATTGAGAAATGTCAAGTAATATTCGGCTCACATTTCAGACAATTACCTTCTTTCCATGATGTTCAATGGCATTTACACTGTTGAATCCCTTAAGGCCCTGGGAATTAACATTGACCAGATGTTTACATGAAGGAGCCATGTACATATTGCGGCTCCAAGAGTAGGCCAGACAGTGTGAAGAGAGTTATCGCAGTCCCTGACCTGTTAACCATCTACAAGCACGGAGTATA
Source organism: Chiloscyllium plagiosum (assembly GCF_004010195.1). Lineage (NCBI taxonomy): Eukaryota > Metazoa > Chordata > Chondrichthyes > Orectolobiformes > Hemiscylliidae > Chiloscyllium > Chiloscyllium plagiosum. The sequence goes on from NC_057741.1 coordinate 12,720,611, forward strand.
GGAGTTGGGAGATCATGTTGCAGCTGTAGAGGACATTGTTTAGGTCACTTTTGGAATACTGTGCGGAATTCTGGCCTCCCTCTTATAGCAAGGATGTTGTGAAACTTGACAAGGGTCTGAAAGGATTTACAAGGATGTTGCCAGGGTTGGAGCATTTGAGCCATAGGGAGAGGCTGAATAGGCTGGGGCTGTTTACACTGGAGTGTCAGAGACTGATGGGCGATCTTATAGAAGTTTATAAAATCATGAGGGGCATGGATAGTGTAAATAGACAAGGTCTTTTCCCTGGGGTAGGGGAGTCCAAAACTAGAGGACATAGGTTTAGGATGAGGGGGAAGATTTAAAAATGATCTAAGGGGCAGTTTTACACACAGAGGGTGGTGCATGTGTGGGTTGAGCTGCCAGAAGAAGTGGTGGAGGCTAGTACAATTAGTACGTTTGAAAGGCTTCTGGATGGGTATATGAATAAGAAGGGTTAAGAGGGATATGGGCCATGTACTGGCAAAAGGGACTAAAGTAATTTAGGATATCCGTTCAGTTGGACTGAAGGGTCTGTTTCAATGCTGTATATCTCTATGAGTCTATAAGTCACCAGGCTAGGAGTCTCCTCTCCTCCCCAGTTATACCACATAATTGCTTTCATGTTGTATTTCACTTTATTTGAATCAGTTGGTGCCTAGACTCAGTTTGGAGAAATTTTCTTTCCAGCACCCTTTCTGTGCAGCTTTAAAGAAACAGCCTGTCTTCAAGAAGAAAAGGTTGACTGAGCCATGTGGTTTTCAAACAACACGGTTGGATGCGCCTGCTGCTCACAGATCTTGCCAGCAGAGCGAACAACAGGGCTGGACTCACAACACCTGTTGTTCTAACCATTCAGACAAAAGGACAGCATTAACTTTGCATGTTGCCTTCTGCCAAATGAATAGAAAGAAGAAAATATGAGATTTGGGGGAGAAAGCGAGAGAAACAATGCATGAAAGATTTTTATTTACTTTTAATTGTTTATTAAAATCTATAACAACATTCAAGATCTGAAGATATGACTCCAACTTATATGGTTAATTTTCAGTTCCAGAGGGACGTCAGATTTATCTGCTACAAGTTAAAGTAAAACTTGATTAAATGAGCCCTAGCATTTTTTTTGGCATGCTTAGCCTATTTTGAAAGGGTTGTTAATGCAATGTGTGCCCTTCCCATGTTTTAATTTTGCACAGTAGTGAAATCTGAAGAAGAACATGTGTAAACATTGAATGTTGATGTCTGATTTATACCTTAATAATGATAAGCCCTGATAGCCTCACTGTTATTCTTACTGCAAAATACAGGCCAATATAAAGCAAGAAATAACATTTAATTAATGAAGTCCTTTCCTTACATGGACAATCATTTGTATTTACATTCTACCTAACTTGTCTAATGCCTTCACAACTTCCTTTCCATCTTCCTAAAGGATAAAAGAGCTGACCTAGAAAACACCAACGGCTTTGCATCCTAGGAAACCTTGCTATTTTGCAAGGAGCAAGTACTTTTATACTTCTCATATTCAGTCTGAATTATTTTCAAAATAAATGACTGTTATACAATGCAAAAACAATAGCCATTATATGAGTAGCAAGATTCAACAAATCAATGAGATTGATGGCCAGTTAATATTCTACATTATTCAAAGTAGCCTGTCTATCCTTCAACTTCAGCAGTGTAACTTTTCCAAGTGGCCATCAATTGCAAAATCATTTCTGTATGTACTACCTTTATAACCATCAATCCCATTCATGAGCAGATAGTCATTTGATTCCCATCTGTAGACATGACCTGGCACAGCATTAACTGCTTGTACTCATAGTCTATTCAATTTATTGACCACCATAGTCTATTCAATTTATTGGCAAAGGAATTCATTTGACTTTGAAATGTAATTAGTGTTTTATTTCATAGTTTCATTAAGACTTCACATAAAGTAACCTTCCTAGATGTGCAATTTGTATTGATCACAGCATTTTAAACTAGTTCAATCATATCTTCTTTCAATCTTTATTTGTCTAAAAGTCAATTCAATTCTGTAAGTGTATTCATCTTAAACTAATATTTGACACAGTTTTAGATAAATAGAATCAAAAGCATTGGTATTAACTTGGGATGTGTGATCCATGCTGTATGACAGAAGACAAACTCACCAACTGGGCTAGACTTTATGTTTGAGGTACTGAACTCACTAATCCATTGGACACTCTAACCCTGTTGCAGCCATTCATAGAGCCACTAGAACAGTAACAGACCCTTCAATCCAACTTGTCAATGCCGACCAGGTTTCCTGAACTGAATTAATCCCATTTGCTAGCATTTGGCCAATATCCCTCTAAACCCTTTCTACTCATATACCCTTCCAGATGCCTTTTAAAATCCTGTAGTTGTACTTGCCTCCACCACTTCCTCTGGAAGCTCATTCCATACACGTACCACCCTCTGCATGAACATGTCCCTCGGGTCTGTTTTAAATGTTTCCACTCTCACCTTAAATATATGCCCTCTAGTTTTGAACTAGGGAACAGACCTTGGCTAATCACCTTATCTATGCCCCCTCATGATTTTAGAAACTTCTACTCGATCACCCTTCCACCTTCTACACTCCAGGGGAAAAACAAAAATCCCAGGAATGCCAAAGTGATGTAAAACCAACCATGCAGTGACCTGTTATGATTACTGGGTCTGCCAGGGGCCATGTCTCACCTCTAAGAGCTGCTGGCCAGTCAGGAACTATCAACTCATCAGTATCTAGTTGTGCTACTTGGAGTGGAGCCATTTTGGTTTTTCAAGAGGCTCCACCATAAGTAACAGCCGTGGAATATAAGTGAGTCGGGGGGCTACCTCATCGGAGCCAGTTAGGATGAGAGGAGGCAGGCAAAAGAAAAGAACATTTGAAAGATGTCAGGAATCTTACCATTGGGCCCACCATTGGGTATGGGTGCCTAAACACAGACAAATCTTCCGCAGTCCACAGCCAATTCCACCATGGTATACCTGGCAACATTCCCAAGTGGTGTAGCTCCCAACTGCAGTAGGTTGAACCCTTAATCTGCCACTGTGCAACCTCCATTGACTACTATTGCTCCAAACCCTCTGTGTGGTGAAAAATGTTGACAAGATACAAGCAAAAATAACCACAAGGCAACATGAAGCAGTAGCAATAATATAGTCTCAAAAGAAGAAAAGGCTGTATGTGTAATATTGAAAGATAGAAATATTCAGAAAAGATAGGGAAGAAGTAAAAAAAAAGGTGGGGTGGCAATATTGAATAAGGAAATCAATTGTAGTGTTGGAATGAGAGGATTCCTGTGAGGTGGCAAGTACAAAAACACTTTGATTAGAGCCAAGAAGCATGAAAGGTATAATATAAGTAGTGATATTGTACTTGTTGCTAAATAGTTAGAAACAAAGAAAAGCACGAAGAAACTTTCATTTCCTATTTTAATTCACAGTGTAATCAAAATTTGCATATTAGACACATCCATTAATATTCAGCTTGCAATGACAATAGAATTAGACTTGAGAATATATAAATGAACCTGTTGGAATAAGTAGCTGATGAACAGAACAGCAAAGCAGGAATAGAAAGAAAATTGGTTTGCAACAGTGAGCTGGAAGACCGTCTCCCTCTCTCTTCATGCCTGTTTCTCTCAGCCTTTTGAAAAATTGTGATTGATAATAAATGAAAATAGAGAAACATCTATTCACTGAGAACAAGGAAATTTAAAGCGTTTATCACTGCTGAACATACAAGACATCCATTTAAGAACTATGGTCTCAGCTTAAAATATACTGCCTCAAAGACTCTTAAGTACTTTTTAACCAGCACAATCCTGACCTTCAATTCATAATAGATACTCTGTGCATGGAGGGGTGTGGGTGCTTGTGCGTGTGTGAGCATGTGCTTGTGCTTGTATGTGTGTGTGGTCATATTGTGCTTCTTATTTTTCTGAGACAGAAGTGATAAAACTCCTTTGCTTTCAATCTGTTCCCTCATTTTGTTCTAGTTGAATATATTTTTAAATTGAAGCATGAGAGAAGTACATGGTAAAATAATTAATACTATTTGTTGTGACTAACTAAAAAGGGGCTAAAAGAAGGAGCCAAATCACCCTTCTCATTTAGCTGTAATGTGACTATTAAGCACCACTCAATATGATCAGATGATGAAAGCAGCTTTGGATCGCAAAAGGTGAGAGAACCATCAAGGTCTTCTTCATAGCCTTTGGAACACTGTCTCCATAACCTCTAACTTGCACCCAGTCGCAATCATTGCAGTAAATTACATCTTACTTCAGACAAGATTTTATTTTTCCTCTACCACACTAGACCCTGTAGATCCCTGCAAGGAAAGAGGGTGGTAGCAGAAAATCTCCCAACTGGGTCTTATGCCACCACAATCTATGGTGATGATTCATTTTATAACATGGTGGCAAGCAGTCCGGATTCCCTTTACATGCAGCATAACACATACTGGATGCTGTAGAGTTCTAAAGACTCGCCAGACATTGCTCAAGCAGCTTTCTTAAAGCTATGAGCATTGGGAAAAAAACTGAACATTGAAGAACCTTGAAGAAGAAAACATCATAGTAATATTCGGTGAGGCTGAACCTATAGCTGATGCTAAAAACGTGCTTTAACCATGCTCAGAGACATGTAGCAGTGAGATGTGGAGTTTCAGTCCCACCTAAATGGCTACAGATTGCCAACAATTTGAAGGAGCAGTCCTGAGTCAAGGCTCAGTTGGAGAGTGAACAGACATTGGAGGCTGTGAGGGTAGAGTTGAATTCCTTTGTGGCCAAAGAAAATCTTTTGAAAACAAAAGAAAAAAAATGATTAACAGGCTGGAAAATCACAAGCAAGCTAAAGTACTTACAGTTCAGTTAGAGTGTCACCGTCACTGTAGGTTTGCAACACAAGGCACAATGATAATAAAGGAAGCAAGGGCCACAGAAGCAATTCAAACAGAGAATGCTAACCAGGGAATATTGTACAGCCTGAATTAAGTTGATAAAAGGGCAAATCAGAAGGATAAGCAGACAAAATCTATTAGAAGAACAAAGTTAAGAGACTAGAAAAGGACAGGCGATCCAATAAAGACAAGAGGCATTTACTAAACCTGCTCAATGTGAGACTTATCTGAGGAAAAAAAAACCACATGAAGACACACGAGAGACTAGTTTAGATAATACGCTACACAGCAGATATGAATATAGTCAGTGTTGTAGAGCAAAGAAACTTCAGGCACAAGCAGTGCCCAGTTAGTATAAAAATGCTTTATTTGTAAAATAAAATATTCAGAACACAGCCACAGACCACAAGATGACAAACTACAATGCTATGAATAATTTAATGAAGTAGAATGGTCTATGATAGAAGAACAGCCAAATGTATTTCTTGGGGAAATATGTGAAACATAGCCAACATTTTTTCAAGAGGATATTTAAGCTCATGAACATTTCACTAATTTTAAATTTGATAACAGCGCAATAGTCATTACATTATCAGAAAGTATGCCTTGGTTGCGTAAATATCAGTAGTAAGCTATAGCAGTGAATAACATGTCCTGAGGTACAGCATTTAAGATTAAAGGCATGCTACAAGTTACATTGCAACACAAGGTGTGTCAGACAGTAAAGAACTTTTATGCACTTTATAATCAATATTCCTCACTTCAGCATGAACGCATGTGATCGGAGTCTTATTCAAAGGAGTAAAGGAGGAAGGAGTGAAATTACTTAAAAATCAAGAAACCAAGAAGTTACAGCCAGTTTTGGAAAATCCATTCAAGAAGTGCCAGTCAGGAATAGCAGGTCAAAGAATTTTGTTTATTAATCAGTCAAGGGACATCTGGTAGAAAATGTATTTCATATAGTAAGGAAGATTGAAGCATGTGCCCAAACGGAGTTGCCCAAAATGTCTTCCATGTTTGGTGATCAGCACTGAAAAGAGACCAGGTTGCCAGAATCAGCACAGCTATGAGAAACCATAAATGATGAGATAGAAAATGACCAGTATCCAATCTGACTCTTTGAAGAACCCTCCGCTCATGTAATCCAGTGGGCAAAACAGTTTGGTAAACAGATAGCAATGGCAGATTGGAACTTGATGCTAGTTGCTAAGAAGATGGAAGTTCAACAGAACATTTTATTTCTGAATGTTCCTAGAAAGAAACAATATCAATGACAAAGATCACAAGCAAGAAGGAATCCTCATGTAGTTCAACTAAGAAATGAATGTGTTGTTTCCACCATAATGTGCTCTCTCTGGGTAAATGAAAACATCCAACCTAATGGACAATTTGAAGCAAAGTGTCTACACACTTCGGTGCAGATTTGCCAGTAGTTTGACAATAAAGAATTACTCATACAGATCAAAAATGTTGCATGTTCAACTCCATGGAAGCTAGAATTGAAATGAGATGACCTTATCTGCAGGATGCGGTCAAGAAGAAATGATGGTCCAAAGATCCAGGCTGCAATAAGAAAGCACCTGTCAATAGGACAACCATCTTCTATGAAGAAAATCAATGACATGAAATGTTTTCCAGATATTGTAATGAATAATATAAACTACTATTTAAGCAGAAAGACATACTCAGTGAAGGAAATTTGAGAGATAAAAGGTCTTCCATTTCTACAAGGCACATTGTCAAAGACTGATGCCAAAATAAATCAAATGTCAACTCTTTGTTGGAGTGGTTACAGTGTTGTGGCAATTTCATTAGTAATCCAGAAACCCAGCTTAATTCTTGTGGGGCATGACATCAAATGTCAACACATTATCTTGTAGAATTCAAATTAACTTATTTAATCAGGAATTCAGAGCTAATTTCAGTCATAGTGGGCATGAAATTATTACTGTTAGAAGTTATTTGGATATCACAAATCATTGTCAAGGAAGGAAATTGGCCACCTTCACAAGAATCCACAGCAACCGAAATAAGGTCGGCTTTTCTAAAAAAAAAGTAACCTACTTTTTTAATCAACCTGTTCAGAGATTTTATTGTACACTTCTGAAGCAGATGGGACATGAGCCCAGGTTTCTCAGTTGTTATGACATGGGGTAAACTCTTCTGCTTAATTTATAACCAGTAAAACAGAAAAGATTTATCCTGTGCAGTAATCTATGAAAATTCAAGAGGCGAAGAAGGAATTAAAGTAAAAATTAGCAACTTTATTTCTTAACGTATAAAAGAGAATAATTAACTCACATCTATTTACAATTCCTTCCTCTAACATACCTTTTACCTTCCCTTCTATAATGCTCATTTGATAAAACTCCCAATTAAGATTTACAAAACAAAACTTCTTATCTCAAAACCAGGCAGCTTTCATTTTCTCTGTATTCCTGTCTTCTTTTCTTCTTCTTCGGGATTCTGCTTCACAGGTTATTGATCGATAAAGGTACCTTTAAGAGAGCTATTTTTCAGGCAGTCTTGACATGCTGGTAGCTTGGCAGTTCTCCTCTCAATTGTTCAATTTTCCCCATCTTATACCCCCCACAGCATCGGATTGTGTCATTAGCTTTTAAGATTGTCAATAAACTAAATTCAAACTAGATTGGAGTTTGGTATTTTTCAGGGTATAATTTAAACTGATTGGCCTAATTCAAATCTGTTTTGTCATTTCTAGGCAACCAGCTACTCCAGCACATGTTACATTGATTTTTTTTTCAGAACACTTGGTGCTGTCACTACTAGCCTTTAACTCTCTTAAAGGTGCAGTACACCCACATCTTCATGACACGGTCCAGGAATAGGATTTAGTTGGCTTTTAGCTGTCCTCTGAAGTAGCTCTCATTAACCCAATCAGTTCACAGACAATTCAGGAAAACAGATTTGGGTGTCAAAGAAAAAAGATTAATTTTGCAGTCTCCTTCATAGTCTCAATAGAACTACAATACTCAAGTAATTTGTTACTATCATGCAATAGACATCTTGTTTAAGACAGGAAACTTCTTCTCATCATAGTGCCAGATGGCTTTCCTCTTTGACACCAGATCAAGCTGGGCCCTGTAAGTCCCTACCAGGAAAGAGGATGGCTACATCTAATCTATCAGATAGATTTTGTACCCAGAGAAGTTTCAGCGAGGATTTGCTTTATAACCTAAAATATCACTGTTGAGCCACTCAAGTTTTAATATCTGTCGATGATTTTTTTCAACACTCGTAGCTGGACACAAAAACAATGGATAAAATACTTATTCATATATATTAAAATAAACACTTAATTATGGCATTTTTTTCTGCCTAATCTGACCTCTAGCCTGAGGTCACTGGAAAAGGAAAATGAAGCTTCTCATAAAGGAAGCAGCTGATTCATTATCAGCCATTTTGCCTTGTTGAGCAGATCAACTTTCCCTCACAAGAAATTGTTTCTACTCCAGGCATGGGGTAACTGCTCAAGCCATGCTGCTAGGATGTATATGAGATTTGATTAGATTCCCTACAGTGTGAAAACAGGCCCTTTGGTCCAACGAATCCAACTGACCCTCCAAAGAGTAACCCACCCAGAACCAGCTCCCTCTGACTAATGCATCTAACAATATGGGCAATTTAGCATGGCCAATTCACCTGAGCTGCACATCTTTTGATTGTGGGAGGAAACCAGAGCACCCAGAGGGGACCCATGCAGACACAGGGAGAATGTGCAAACTCCATACAGACAGTCGCCTGAGGCTGGAATTGAACGCGGGTCCTTGGTGCTGTGAGGCAGCAGTGCTAACCACTGAGCCACCATGCTGCCCCATCCCATCAGAACTATCAGGAAGTACATTTTGCTCTTTCACAAGCCAGTGGTATGGAAAGAACTCCAAAACAATGCTGACCTGTGTCCCCCAGTGAGTTTTTTTGACTTACTGTGTTTATGCCAAAACAAAGGGATGTTCCTACTATTATATGACATTCCAACATGAGCTCATCAAACAGATTATTTTATTCCCACTTGCTTATTTATACTTACCCAATAGTTAGCGATCAGTAATTGGTGCAGGCTGCTGTGAAAACTCAATGTATCTTCAAGCATCTTCTTCCCATATGAATCATGAACTGCTTCTCGCAGTAAGAGCAATTGCAATGGAATATACACCTGATAACACTTGTATAATGCTACGACTATTTCAAAACCACGTTCAGTCCGGCTTAGTCAATCTTTAATATTGAAGCAAAATATAGAAGTCTAAAATGAAAATATGAAATATTTAGCATATCAGGCAGGAAAACGGAATTAATGGGAGTAATTTTAACTTGGTTCATGTTTAGGATACCCATGATGATGTTAAAACTCATCCAGTATAACTCATGGAAAAATGGAGAATTAAACTGCATAGAGTATAAAGCTAATATCATACCCAAGCCTGTCAGTTTTTTGACTGGCAAAATAGGTTAATATTATCCCTGATGGATGAGGTGCAAAATCCACCTCATTTACTGGACTCCTAAACCAATAAATCTGGTTAAAATTGCCTCCCACTCTTCCGAGCAAATGGCCTTTTGTCAGAACTGATCAAAGTCAACCAATGGAATAGATTTTAAGCAAGTTTAAAATGGAGATAGGGCAAAGAACAAAAAAGGGAGATCATTGACGGGCTGATACACAGGAGAGGTTAAATACTAAAGGGATGATAGTACAATGTAAAAAGAAGTGTTAGTGGGACATGTTGAAAATAGTCTCAAGGAGATGGGAATGACAGAACAGCAGCTGCCCAAATAAATGGGACACAAGTAATGATCTGAAATTGTTGAGCTACACATTAAGGGGAGAAAGCTAGGGATTTTAGAAGAATCATAGAATTGTTGAAGAAAGAAAGGGCATTTGGCCCATTGTATACATGCCAGCTCTAAGAGGAACTCAGTTAGTCCCATTCTTTACACTTACCTCATGTACGTTCTTTTTCTCTTCATTTAATTATCCAATTCCCTTTTTGTAGCCATGATTCAACCTGCCTCCACTACATGATCAGAAAGTGCCTTCCTGGTATTAATTATGTCATTTTTCATATTGTCTTTGTTTCTTTTCCAAACACCTTCAATTAGTGTGCACTCTTTTCTGACCCCATATCCTAGCTTTTACCCAACATCCCCAAATCCTTCAAGATTTTGAAGGCCTCTAAGAGATCTCCTTGCAACCCTCAATTCTCCAAGGAGAACAGACCCAGTCTCTCTAAAGTATGTAATTGAAGTCTGTCTTCCATTTAGCCATTCTTGTGAAGTCTTTCTGCACCCTTTCTAATGCCATCAGATCCTTCCTCGTGTACGGTGCCCAAGACTGGGCACATTTCTCCAGTTGAGGCTGATACAGGGTTTTATAAATGGGGTTAATTTGAAGAATACAGAGAAATGAATGTTGGTGTCACAGCAGGAATACTGCCTTCTGATGCTAAACAGGGAGTAGAAGAGAAGAGTTTGGTGCTGGCATTACTTAAAATGTGGTAGAAATGGAGAATAATGATGTGTTAAATATGGGGATCGATAGGGTGGAAGTTAAGGACAAGGGGTGGCTTATAGTTCTCCGAGGGAAATGAGGGAGAACTGAAGCATGTAAAATAGAACAGACACAAACGTGCATTGTGTCAACCATAGTGGAGGGGATTCTTCAGGTTACAAAGTATAAAGAGCATCAGAAACACTGATTTAGAAGGTTGCAACATGAGAACAAATAGATCAGAGCCAAAATATGTGGTAGAATGGCATTGAGTGCTTAAACAAAATGAGGTAGAACAAAGTATAGTGGAGGCAATTGTTCGGGGCAGTATCATCAATACTGGTCAATAATCTATGCAGCAATAGACTGTAGAGAAAGCATGAAGTTGTCCGTAATAACAAACAGAAAGTGCTGGAGAAACTCAGCATGTCTGTAGCAGCTGTGGAGAAACAGAGCATGTTTTGAGTATAATAACTTCTTCAGAACTGTTTGCATTAGTGAGTGATGGGTTTAGAGATCAATATTACATATGATCGCGTAAACCAAATAATTTACAGAATTCAGAGTCATACAGCAATTACTCTTTGATATGACAGACTACATACTACCAAGAAGATACCAGCATAGCAATCTCTCCAATGTGCAGAATGGAACACTGAGCCTTACAGCAACAAGCCAGAATGAACTATGATATGCTTTTCAAGTAACCTTGTCTGCTTCAGCAATATAACTACGGTCTTTTCATTTCTGCTGGTGTGTACTTGGAATGCTATTGAACCTCTAATAGAAAGTGAATTTACATAATGTTTAAAATTGAGGAACCCTGAGTAAATGATTATTGTCTGGAATCTTCCCTTCGTGCACATTAATTGATTATTATCATTTAAAAAATTTGAGTATTGCCAGCTGTATTCCCACTTCCAATATCCAAGTAATGGAGTGAATTATTCAAACAATTACCTGGTGCAGTTCTAGAGGGACTTTTAGTCTAAATGACATGAACAATTTAAATGCTAAATTATTGCAAGCTGTATTAGAACGCATTTTGTTTGCAATTCATACCTCCCTCCAGTACTGATTGAGAGATGCCAATGTTGGATGGGGGTGGACAAAATCAGAAATCACATGACACCAGGTTATAGCCCAACAAGTTTATTTGAAATCACAAGTTTTCAGAGCGCTGCTCCTCCGTCAGGAGATGAAGAAACTGAGTCCTTCCAATACTGTTTGAACATCAAACATATGGAACCACAGACATATCCAAACTACCCTATTACTATGGAACTACATTTTGAGCTTTAACGTTTCTGCAAATGCTGTTGGGTCCTATCCCCCGAATGCAACAAAGTCAGTTTTCAGTTATCAAGGCCTGTCATATTTGGTTATCGTCACACAGTCACAAAGCACAGTCAGGTAATAATTGGTTGTCGTTCTCATTCATTATGTCAGTGGTCACATGGGATATATTCAATTGCTTCAAATATCCTTCAGCTATGAATTAAGGACACACAGAGATGAGCCAGAATACAGAGAAATCACTGACTATAATCTAATAAGCAATTAATTTGTATGGGTTCAAAAGCAACAAGGCAATAAACACCACAAGCATTTGGATAAATCTGAAATTCAGTCCCTAGGCATTAGGAATTTAGATCTTTTAAATCAGAAGCAGGTCCTGAATATTAATGGAGCTGGGGAGCACGTTTTCAGGCCAAACAGTCGCATAGCTGTCAAACCCCTGATTTACATCTAAACACCAGTCAGACACTTAGCAAATATGCACTATAAACCACAGCCATCGATATCAGTCCACTTTCAACATAACCACAATCAAAAAATAAACATTAAAGAAGCTTTATTATCAAATTAGCCCAAAATTCATTTTGACCTGTATAAACCCATAGTTGTAATCACTTTGAATTCTTTGGGTGGAGTTTCCACCCTGCTACAATAAAGGTTTGAAGAACCAGGAATTATGCATTGTCATGCACACCAAGTGCAATGAGAGTTACTGTTCTATTTAATCGGGTAACAACAGAAATAATCTTAAGGTGCAGTGGTCATTTCCCTACCTCCATACCAGAAGTTCTGAGTTCAAGACCAATTCCAGGATTAGATGCCCACAGAAAATGGGTTCAGGCAAGTTGTGAAAGGGTAAATAGTGGTGAAAGAGAAAAAAAAGTTGTAAAATAGAGGCACATTAAGAAATGAAAAAGAGACAGGATAGGTTCTCTCTACTGAGAGCAAAATAAACAAAACACAAACAGGACAAGGCAGGTAGAGAAGGGAGAATAAAAGAAAAATGACAAACAGACATCCTGTAGCCAGGCTCTGAAGCTATGGAATTCAATATTGAGTCCATGAAGTTGCATTGTGCCTCAGTAAAAAATTAGGTGTTGCTCCTTGAGGTTGTGTTGAGCTTCATTGGAACACTGAATCAGGCTCAGGACAGAAGTGTTAAAATGACAGCAAGATGGTATTTTGGATTGGTACCCATAAAAGTACATCGCCATGGCAAATAGGACGCTGGGGATGGGTGGCGTGATTCAGTTGACTGGAACACTGACCCGCATCAGATTGGTAATAATGCAGAGGGTTGATTTTCTTCCAACCGGGATGGATTATGGACCTTCCTCAAACCTGTGATAGAGATTTTGAGACTGAATTGGAACTTTCTTTTAACAGAACTCAAGAATGATAGATAGCACAAAGAAAGAAAAAGGGTCACTGAACCAAAGTCCTAATAGCTTTAAAATAAACAAAAGAAAATACTGAAAAAAAAGACTCAGCAAGTTATAAAATCATTTGAATGGAGGGAAGCAGAGTTAATGTTTCAGGTCTGTGATTATTTGCAAAGAATGCATTAAAAATCAAGCCGCACAAAATGTGTGGATTACCAGTTTAAGGTATAATGCTGACTGTGACCACTGTCTAAAGTAACAAGCAAAACTCACACCAGGTTTCATCAATAAACAAGATGATGAATAACTTGTTAACTTTAAACTAAAATTATCATTTTAACACGTGGCAAAATGGATTATTAATTACTAATAAACAAAATTAAACTGCACGCCCTTTAAATCTGAACACATTCATTCATGAATCAGATGGACAAGGCAGGCAGTTTTACAGAAATAGCATGGCTGGAAAATATAACCAAGAGGGATAGGATTCTGTAGATCAAGAGTCTAAACCACAAAGGTAGAATAAGATGATTTTCTTGATCATGATGTCATATTGCTGTCAATCCAGAACTTGGTGGTCAGTCAGTTGGACCTAAGCCTTTTCTTTTCTTGAATTAGAAATTCTTCTTTCCAGAGTCTGTTAGTGCTGGTTTTATTTTACTCACAGAGGGCGAAAGACAGGTTGGTCATGGAATGTAGGCTTTTTGACATTTGAGTTCTACTATCTTCTTCTCAGTTCACAGACAGAACGGCAATTTAATAATTTGAAAGCTGTTAATATAAAACAGAACTGTAGATGCTGGGGATCTGAGACCAAAACAGAAATTGCTAATGGAACTCACATTTGGCAGCACCTATGGAGAGCAAGCAGATTTAATGTTTTGAGTCCAGCGACTCGATGAAGAGTGCTGAGTTTCACCAGCAATTTCTGTTTTTAAATCAAAACCTGTTGTTAAGCAGTTATTAAACTCAAAGACACAAGGTACCACAAAAGTATCAAATCTAGCTTCTCTAAAAGTTACATGGTCTTGCTTACCCAAGAAGTCAATAACACACAATTTGATCTTTACCTTCAGTTGCATTTTAAAAGAATCTAATATTCCAAACTGCCATTATGAAATATCTAATCCTTCCTGTGACCTCTCATTAGAATTGGGAATAAACACACTATAGCCCTCTGGGACAATGCTGACTTAACGTTTATATAATGAATGATGTAATTGGTTTTGAACATGGGGTTTGGAAGACATGCTCCAAAGGATGTTCTGTGATACTTAGAAGGCAAAGATTAAATAATATGAAGGAGGATGAAGGTATGATCAAGAAAAGAAACAAATAAGCAAAGCATGTGTCCAGAGTAGGTGTGCATGAGACTGAAATAGAGAAAAGAACAAAACAAGCAACATAACAAATCAAATTGGAGCACAGAGTTCATGGCCTAAGATCTTTGAACAGATTGTTGTGTCCCAAGTGAAAGAGGAGATGCTTTTCCTGAAACTTATATTTAAATTTCCTGGAATAGTCCAGCTATCTAATGGCAGAAGTATCAGTGTGAGAACACAAAAATGTTTCCCAATGGTAGGGGAGTCTAAAACTAGAGGTCACGGGTTTAAGGTGAGAGGGGTGAAATACAGAAGGGTCCAGAGAGACATTTTTTTGTCACACAGAGGATGGTGAATGTCTGGAATGGGCTGCCAGAGGTAATGGTGGAGGAGAGTGCAATTCTGTTATTTAAGAAATGTTTAGTAGGTACATGGATGGGATATGGAGCAAATGCAGGCAAATTGGACTAGTTTAATTACGAAAACTGGGAGGAGTGGATAAGTTGAGCTGAAGGGCCTATTTTCATGTTGTAAACCTCTATCACTCTATGACTGTGCACCTAAAGCTTGGGATTATGCTTCAGGATAGAATAATGGCATACTGCAAAGTAGCCATTCACTCTACCCTGTTAATCATAGAATCCCCACAGAGTGGAAGCAGGCCATCCAGCCCATCAAGTCCATCATCCCACACAAACCTAAACCCCTAGTCTACCTTGTATCCCTACATTTACCATGGTTCTGGATTACAGTGGTGCTGGAAAAGCACAGCAGTTCAGGTAGCATCCGAGGAGCAGGAGAATCTACATTTTGGGCAAAAGCCCTTCATCAGCAATAGAGGCAGAGTGCCTGCAGGGTGGAGAGATAAATGAGAGGAGGGTGGGAGTGGGGAGAAAGTAGCATAGAATACAATAGGTGAATGGGGGTGGGGATGAAGGTGATAGGTCAGAGAGGAGAGTGGAGTGGATAGGTGGAAAGGAAGATAGGCAGCTAGGACAAGTCATGGGGAGAATGCTGAGCTGGAAGTTTGGAACTGGGGTGAGGTGGGGGAAGGAGAAATGATGAAACTGGTGAAGTCCACATTGATGCCCAGGGCTTTGTACCTTGAGCTGTTATATCTCTTAAGTTTGTATGGAACAGTGGAAGGGGAAGAGGCTGAGTGATAGAGGTGATCAAGGGTGGACCATGGTATGGCTGAATAGTCCTTTTGAATGTGTTGAGGGGAGGTGTGTTTGCTGGTGGTTTCATGCTGAAGATGGTGGAAGTGGTGGAATATGATCTCTTGTACACAGAAATTGGTAGGACAGAAATTGAAGTTTCCTGGAGGGTTCTGTGCTCAGAAGTGAAAGAGTGACTGTAGCTCTGGAAGAGAGGCTGTATTCAGGTATAGAAATGAATCTAGTTGGACAGAGTGGAAGGAGGAACAAGAGAGTCAGTTAAGCACTTACGGTGACGAGAGCACTGCTGCTCCATCAGAAGTCAGGAAGTTGCCATGCAAGAATCACAAAAGAAATGCATGGGGCAGGGATAGATTTTGTCAACACCTCAGGTGTCTTTACCCCCTAGCCTGGGTGTGAGAAACAGTTAACTAATCTGATTAGAACAAGCAAGTGTAAGTGCAGATCTTTTAAATCCATTTCTCACTTGTTACAGTATTTTCCATGCATTCCGGCAACAACTGTATACCCTCTATCCTTAGATATGTATACACTCCTATCCCGAGCTATCAACTTGCTCAGCATTACACATAAATGCTGAAATACACCCATCACACATTTACCTGATGCTTGCTGCCTTCACCACAGGCTCCAATAGCATTCGGATTTCACTGTGTAACAAATGCAAAACATTGCAATTTCTGATGACTGGTTTCTCATTTCACAGTTCAGCCACTTTCTTTCCATCGGCAATCTCGCCCATCCCGCTCACAACTGGATATTTCTACCCCTCAGCATGTACGCTGTCTGAAGAAGCCCTGCACAAAGTATTTCAATAGCCATTTACTAATTATCTCTGAAATAACTCCACAGAGGCCAATATTCTGTCACCAAGTCACTGTTGATTTACTCATGGAGAGTCCTTGATATTGATCCAGCTCCCTCAGAGCCAGCTCTCAGAGTGAATGGGATGTATGACTCTTCTGCTCTTTGTTTTAAAGGAGAATTTCTGAATCTCCTGTTTCTGTATTTTTTCCCATTCTTCATACTCTCTGAATTGCCTGTGTATCTTTTCTTCTAAAAATAACTTATGGCTGTGTATATAGAATCTAGTGACTCAGTTAAAGTGACATTGTGCTAGAATTTTTTCCATATTTGCCACCATTAGGAAAGTATCCATGTTGCTAATGAAACATTAACAGGAAAAGCCTGTTCAGGGCAAGTCTTACCCAAAGAATGAGAAGTGGTCTACAGAGAGCTGTTGGAATGCTAGCCTCCTTGACCTAACCTTATCTATCCATCTTCCTTCCCACTGAACCGCTCCACCCTTCCCATTGACTTATCACAATAACCCCCTACCTAGATCCACCTATCGCTATCCCACTTACCTTTTCCCCAAGCCCCAACCCACCTCCCTCTATTTATTTCTGAGCTCCCTTCCCTCGCCCCAGTCCTGATGAAGGGTTTCAACCTGTAATGTCAACTTCTCCAGCTTCTGATGTTGCCATGATTGCTGTGTTCTTCCAGTAGGGCTGAGAATTCTCCATCCATCACAGTGTTGCAGTGGTCTTGTAATGTCTTCCTTACACTGAGAAGAATGCGAATATTAGGCTTTTCACCAAGACTAAAGTCCCCAATGAAACAAAGGTATATAAAGGACCTTATGATGTAGATAAGTTCAAAAATTTCTTTAAAAGGTAGTCATTTTTGTGATCTTGATATAATCTCAGACCATTGTTTGGATCACTGATTTCTTATGTTGGGTATTGGGAAGATTTTCAAAAATTTTGTTCATTAATTTGAATCACTTTTTTTTTAATTGGTAGCTGTTGCTGATTGCTAATGTTTGCCTGGATAGATTCCAGAGCTTTTGATTGGGAGCTTTCCTTCCTAATTGCTATTTGCTAATTGGTAACTTACTGTTCATATCCTGTTATAGAAACAATGTTTGAGTCAATCAAGTGCATGTAAGCAGAGAATATTTGAATTGCGGAACACTTAAGAATTCATGTCATCGCCCCACTTTCATTGTATTTTAGATTAAGTGACTGAAGGGTAACATTACTCCTCTGATTTCAGAAAATAACGTATTTAAATTTAGTGTAAAATAAGAAATAAAAACAATAGGCAAAAGATATATGATTTATATTTTGCTCTCATAGAATACTTGTGAGCGTTTACCTTACAATTTACGACAAAGATAAAGCAGTACAATGTTCTCTGCAGGAGACCTTTTGCATTTGATAAAAGGGTAAGCAATGTGTTCATTTTAAAGCAATCCTATTGAAGAGTTCTGTGTAAAGTGTAAAGTCTAAATTAACTCAAAATACTTCATCAAATATAAATTTGTGTACAGAAAGTAAAATAAGGAGAATGAAAGATGGAATTGAGAGCACGAATACAGAAACAGGAAGGAAAAGCTTTACAAAAATTGCTTTAAACTCTCCAAAGAAATACTAAAATTGAAAGAAATGGGCCTCTACACTTGTAAAAGTAAATTTTTAGTGTCATAAATATTGCTTGGCAGAAAAGAAGACTGATCACACCAACGGCAACTTCCCCTCTAAGCCACTCACCATCCTGACTTTAGAAATCCACGAATCCAGAATCTGGTTTCCAGCATCTGCAGTCATTGTTTTTACCTAGTTGATTTTAACCCTACTGCGAATCCTCTTGCAAGGATGCCTGCCTTGAAGAAGTTTTCCTCCTCTCTCCACAAGAATTTCAGGGAGTCCCTCTCCCACTGATGCTACTTTCTCCCCACCCCCATTCTCCTCTAGCTTATCTCTCCACGCTTCAGGCTCACTGCCTTTATTCCTGATGAAGGGCTTTTGCCCGAAACGTCGATTTCGCTGCTCCTTGGATGCTGCCTGAACTGCTGTGCTCTTCCAGCACCACTAATCCAGAATTTAGAAATATATCGCTGTTCCTTCACTGTTGCTTGGTCAAAATCCTGGAATTCCCCCCCCAATAGTATTGTCGGCTCACCCACAGCAGGTGGACTGCAGCAGTTCAAGACAGCTCACCCCCTTCTTCTCAAGGGCAACTAGGTACAGGCAATAAATGCTGACCAGCCAGTGATATCCTAGTCCTACAAGTGATCTTTTAAAAAAATGTAAACATCACTTCACAATTAAAAACACAAGCTTTTGGGTTTTTTTGTTGGTGTGTTCCCAATGGATTTGTACCAGAGTTTCACACATGTTGTATGCTTTGAGGTTGAGTGTGTTAAGAAATTGTTAGTGGAGAAGTAAAGAAAAATATACAATTCCTGATATCCACATTTATTCTGTATGTTCAGATATTGCATTTTTGCATTGTAATTATTCCATAATTTTTTTGGATTGAATTTACTCCCTAATATTTTTAACACAATTATGCAGTATTGCAATTCTTTTTGTGCTTAGTACACAGCAATCATAAGCATTTGATTGCAAGCATTTCTTTTTCTCAAAAAGAAAGTCGAAATGTAAGTAAGAAATAAGAGAAAAGATCATCATTGCCTATTAATTTTCTGCTAAACGTCAGTAAAATTGAATACATGCAGCATTTTGCATTGCACACCGAAATTGGAAGCATAATATTTAACTCCAAATCCCTGGTGTTGATGAGCCAAATATGTAAAAATTTTACCTCAGCAGTGGCAAAAGTGAATAGTCCAGAAAACTCTTGTACACAAGTGTATGGATGTAATGGTTGATGATGGGTTCAGAAATAACACTGTATAAGGTTAGAAAAGACCACGGTGTGCTATTTGTCTCATCCCTTTGGGGACTAACATAGTGCACATTCACAATTTGTCATGGCAGCAATTACAGAGAGTACAATTAAACAGACCATGAATCTCAGTGCAACAAGTTCAATAGCGTTAGCTCTAGCATCACTGAGCACTGCATTTTGCTAATAATCCATTGCTTCTTAGAGACTGAATGCAGTGGAGCCCCTTAATTCTCCTTCCTCCTGTAATCTGTAGGTTTTAAAACCCAAATTCAACCTCATTTGTTTCCTAATTGTCTCACATTACCCTGTACATTCTCAGCCTTAGTACGTCTTGCACTATGGACAGTGCAAGGGAATTGTTGCTGCAGTGATTTATTACTGCTGGGAGACTGGCATTTTTACTGCCCAGGAACCATTTATTTAAAATGGCCTTACTTAGGCAGCAAACTGTGTTACATAGGGCAAGTACAGAAATTTGGAGGATTTGTCATCAGATGTCACACCATGCAAATTGTTTTCCCTAACTATAACATAGCTCTTCACCTAGATGCTCATATAAATAAGGTTATTACAGAAGAAGGAGGTGTCGAGGGCAACTTTGCAACACCAGGGAAATGTAGATTCGTGGCAGATTTAAATATGTCCATTGGGCATATCACAACAGAATTAGCTGCCTTACATTGGAGGCTCAGACTCATCAGTGTGGATGTGACTGAACTGTTTTACTTAATGCGTGTTGACCTGAAGATATAGTTTACTATCTGTCTTCAAAGGGATATTGAAATCACCACTGCTCTCCACTCATCCAATAGTAGTAACTCTCAAACCTTCCACCAGAGGAATCTCAGGAGTTGTCTATCTTTTTTGGGCATTTATACAATTGGTGAATTGTTTCCTACAACAGGTATGCTGCAGTCTATATTAAAAAATGAACTCATGTTATTGGTTCATCCAATATTCAGCAGGTACATGTCTCTTGTGTTTGAAAACCACATTCATTCCTTTCATCAGTTTTATCATGCTAAATAGTCCCTTGGCTGAAAGTGACACTTTGCCACATGACCGTCAAACAACAGCAGATGCAGAAGTCCTATGACCATTCCTGTTAGATTCAGACTAGTGCCATGATCCTCTGTTGCGAGAGACAGTGTGTGCCCAGTGCTCTTAGTAATGATGTTGCATGTTATTTGGCAATGCAATAGCTGAGAACTGGGATTGATACAGGTGGTAACCAGCTGCTCTTGTGTTTGGACACATGGTAGACAGCAATTTTTTTCAATGCTGACTGAACTGTACAAGCTTTAGGCAAGTATAAAGGTTTGGAATACTTCCATCGTGCTTTCCAAGCAAATCAAAGCAGACCACAAATGTAGCTTGAGGTTTGGACCCCAAAATTCTAAAGTAGCAAAGAACATTCATTCCTTTAATTAACATATAGTGTATTTAGATAAAGGGCTGAATTTCCCCATGTTTAAGCTATGTTATTTTCTGGGAGTTTCATTGCAGGTCTCCCAGCATGGCTCTTGGTGACTTTCCACATACCATTTCTGGCTGGTCACCTCATTTATTATGTATCCATTGTACATGGCATCCATCTCAGGCAATCATGGAGGAGGAGAGGCAATAGTCCTTGCCATTGCAAGGATGTTGTATGGTTCATATTGCTGGCACAATATTTAAATCCCAGCTGCATACCACTTCAGATGTTGTAAGCCAGGAACTGGCCCTACACACTGTACTCCTTGACTGTTATCAGAAAGTGAACATCCACAAAGGGAAGCTGGAACCCACTTCTCTGATAGAGATGTGGACATGTTGGTGGAAGGGTTAGTGAAGAGGAGGCCACACCACCAGATCCAGTCAGGCCAGTCCCAGGTAGTGTCCTAGGAATTGACAATTCCTGCATTAAACAGAAATGCCCAGTTGTGCTGCAAGAAAGTTAATAATCTTCTTCACTCCATAATAGAGTCTTAAGTATACTCCAACTTTTATACTCTAAGGATTCACTCGATCTATCCTGTCTATACCTTACATATACTTCCTTCTTTTTCTAAACCAAACCCTCAATTTCTTTATTCATCCAGCATTTCCTATACCTACCAGCCTTTCCTTTCACCCTAACAGGAATATACTTTCTCTACAAGATAAGTTCCACCATCTTCTCTTAGCTACCTCACATTCACTTTAACTCTGCTACCACACAGTAACATAATGAACATAGCCAAGGCTAATGATCTACAATTCTCACTTGCTCTACTCAATGGCATTCACCCATCCCATTTCTTAAACTCCTAATCCCTCACTGTGGATAGCTTACACCTTCCTTCTCCTGTGCCACCATTGACTGTTCATCCATCCACTTACATCTCACTTAATCCCTCCTATTGTCTCAATGCAGGAGAAGATGTCTCATAACAGGTGGAACAAGACAGATGGCAACATGGCTGACCAACCATCCTTGAGATGGCTGGTGATGATCTAGATGGATAATGTGGTGATATCAAGACCTCTATGTAGAAGGCACTGAGTCAGTTTCATTCTGCTGCTCTCCCATTTTTACCTGTTTATGCTAAAGATGTTGAAACTATTAACTCATTGCACAAATAATGACTGTCATCTCTTTTGTCACAATGCCAATCAGAAAAGACCTGCCCTTCAGCCCATCAGCTCCATTTCCACTTCTGATTTCCTCCTGCACTGTCCTCTAACTCAGATGCTTCCACCGCAGTGAGTGGTCCTCTAGGATCAGGAG
The DNA here is from genome assembly GCF_004010195.1 of Chiloscyllium plagiosum. NCBI lineage: Eukaryota > Metazoa > Chordata > Chondrichthyes > Orectolobiformes > Hemiscylliidae > Chiloscyllium > Chiloscyllium plagiosum. Next base: position 12,742,694 of record NC_057741.1, read on the forward strand.
CATAATCCGATGAGCATGTCACTGGCACATCTCTGTAGCTGGGCAATGAAGAAATTTCTCAAGTCAGATCAGTACCAGACAGTTGATTAATGTTGTCATGCCACTAATAACTTTGTGAAAATGAACAGACAAACACAAAAAAAAAGCAGGCAGATTTGCCAGAGACATTCAGTAAACTTGACCAAAGTTTGAAAGAGCCCGCCGATGGATTAGTTGTATGAATTCAGTGTCTACAAGACCAGGTCAGAAGTTTGGAATCCTGCACTTCTTGACTCCCTGTCTACTGGTGCACTAATCAGGAAAATGTGAAGTCCTTGTCATTTACCTGGATGGGTGCAGCTTCAATAATACTCAAGATGCTTGACAACATCTGGGACAAAACAGCCCACATGATTGGCACCACACCTACAAACATCCACTCCTCCAGCATCAATGTTCAGCAACAATAGTGTGTGCCATCTACAAGTTGCACTCAACAAATCAACAAGACTGCACCTTCCAAACTCACAGCCTCTTCAATCTAGAAGGACAAGGCAGCAGATACATGGGAGCACCAGCATCTGCATGTTCCCCTTCAAAATACTCATCATCCTGACTTGGAAATATATCAATGTTCCTACAGTCTTTGAGTCAAAATCCGAGAATTTGTAAAATGGGTTTGTGGACCCACGTGAAGCACATGGACTGCAGTCCTTACTAACTTCTCAAGGCAGTTAGTGATGATCAACGCCCACATCCCATGAGTAACAAAATAAATTCCCAACTCTCTGGAAGTAGCAGCTGAGGAGGTAGAGCCTGAATCTGGACAGGACACCCCTGGATCCATGCCTCAAAAACATCTTCAGGGTCATCCACCTAAATCTTGCAAGTCAACAACGTTCACTCCAGCACACTCTCCCTTCAGTACAGCTTCAAAGCCTATGACTGCATCTAATCATAACTGGAAAAATATTTTAAAGTACTGAGATTGTGTGGGTGACATGGATAGCAGGTTATTATAAAGATACTTATACATCTGTATATGTTTGTGCACTTTCAATTGTCATGTGTCTGATCAACTGTCATTTCAGCTGCAGGACCTTTTTCAGTGGCTACCATGCTAGAGTTAAGAAACCTCTTCATTCATCCCCAGGATGAAAGGATTTATATTGGTGAGGCAATGCCCATCTTGAGAATCATCCTAGATACAGGTTGTTCTGGTTTAACACACATTTCATTAACAGGAATTGGCTATAACGTGATTGATAAATTGTTTGGATAACACAAACTTTCTACTGAATGGGCATAGCAATTTTCCACTGTGCTCTTGTACAGCGTGATTTTCTGTTGATCAGAGTTGTAGAGGAAAGCAACTGTCTCGTTATAGCAGAACCACCTGTAGTTAGGGATTCTTCAACCCATACACTCATGACTACAACCAAGACTTAGAATTTTGCCTTAGCCTTTTCACCTCCTCAATAATGCGAACACCTTTTCATGTGGCCCTGTAACACGTCCTCAAATATGGTTATCTATGAGTGTGACTGTGATAATTAAGAATTGCAGAATTCTCTGGAGGAAAATGTTCATTTATCTATATGTTAAACAAGGAAGCATGCTTTCATTCAAGCAGGAATGATGGCCAATCTTCAGTTAACATCCAACCTGCGCTTCAAAGTGCCAACCTGTGCACCCATGACCCAATACACAGAAGAAACCTTATTTTGCTCACTATTAATTTTATGGCAGCCGTTTTCCTTCCTCATCACACATTTGAGGTTTGATCGAAGATGGCGCATTGACCAGTTTGCATTCCTTTGAGTTATAGGCTTTGCCGGATGGTCATGATTCTCCCTCCAAATCTTTAGGTTCTGTTTTTGTTGTTACTCCTGTCAGCCCCTTTAGCTTTCAGGATCCCATGTTTCTTCCAACTGTTTTATTTGATGTTAATATACACAATTTTTTCCCTTAGCCCTTGGCTTACAACATTGGCATGCCCATTGAGGCCAGGGTAGTGATGACTTGCAAACACCCTCACTCCGGCAGGAGCCTATACCCTCCAACATTGTATCAGATTCTCACCTTTGTGTTTACAGTTATCCTTCCTCCATTGCCATCATGCCCTCAGTGGCTCAGAATAATACAGCCCATCCTCAGACTTGAGTTTCCCATTTTCCACTATATTGCACAGATCAACTTCTGATAAGTCCCCTTGATGTCTACTGTGCAACCTTTCAGGACTGACTGACATTAATATCCCAGGCTGACTTGTGAGGACAACTACGGCTAATCACAGCCCAGCACTCTGATGCCTCGACCGACTTAGCTCTACTCCCTGGAGTGACTACACTTGGCCTGCAGGATTGTGTTTCACTAAGTGCCTGACTGACCATGAGCAACCCCCTAGCCTGAGATAGATGATGCCTTTGACTGAGTGTTATGGCACTCCCTGACTGACCATAGTTTCCTTTCACTCCACTAAAGACTGGTTCTTTTTGAGTATTAGATATGGTCATTTGGTTAATGCACATGCAATGTGTTTGCTGTGTAAGTTGCTGGCATTTGCTGAAGATGTGACATTGACATATCACAGTGCTCTTCAGTAATATGCCCACCTTCTTGACTGTTCAGTGCTGGAAGTTGAGACTGTGGTGCTGGAAAAGCACAGCAGGTCAGGCAGCATCTGAGGAGCAGGAGAATCAACGTTTCGGGCATAAGTCCTTCATCAGGAAGCTCAGGAATCAGGAACATTTCTGATGAGGGACCTTTGCCTGAAAAGTCAATTCTCCTGCTCCTCGGATTCTGCCTGACCTGCTGTGCTTTTTCAGCACCACACTCTTGACTCTGATCTCCAGCATCTGCAGTCCTCACTTTCTCCCTGTTCAGGGCTTGAAACCATGACAAACTATTTTCATTCCTGTCTGCGCTAAAAAGCAAAGCAAGTCAGAGATATTGTGAGACTTAAGGATCTCTTTGAAATGGCAATACACTAAGAGGCAAGGCAAACGAGCAACAGTGAAACTTCCATGTAAGCACAAAGTGGATTAAGAAATTGCGCTAAAAGCCACAAAATGCATCCTGTGCAAATATATAGTTTGGTGTGTTCCAATGCTTGCAGAGCGACCTGACAGGAGCATTGCAGTGTGAATACTCTGTGAACTCCAAACTGCAGTGGTAAAGTGCTGATGTATATTATGGGTTGATCCAAGAACAACCGTGATGATATGGTTAGCCTGACGTTTTGCTAATGTCACCCTCCATGTAAAGAAGGATCAAGGCAGTCACTGTCCATGAAGCACCAACATGAGTGAACCATAAGCTGGTAGCTCAGAGAAGGAAACTATGAGCTGCATCCGTCAGGAAAGTTCTCTGACTTTTATATCGGAAATTGGTGCTGTCTAATATTTTCACAATGGTTGGGAGAAACAGACATAAGTGTGTGGATATAATTGAAGTCAGATTAGCTAATAATGAAACTCAAATGCATGGAACAAAGTTAGTTATGACTTATTAGTGAGTTCAGAGCTTGCTATTGTAAAACTTAAAAGTGTCAAAGACTCTTTGGGATGATGCAATGGAAATTGAACCACAATAACACCAGAACCTTTAAGAAACACTCAAAAAATCTTGATTTAATGTAACACTCTTAACGTCAACAAAAAGAGAATTTCAAATTTAACTTTCTTAAATTTAACTCTTTAAATAATACTCACAGACACACAAAAAAGTCATAGAATACTGCATCTATTAATTATAATAAAATGCAAGACAAAAACAGAAATATTATGAGTGGAGAAGAAACAATAACTAGAAAATACAGTTTTATATCACCTCGGCATCATGACCAAACTAGTTATGTTACTTCCCCAGTCCTTTTCCTTTCTTTTAAGTAATGCCTTGATATTTTCTGCACAAGAATACTCAGTCTACAACTCACTCATTGCTTGTTCAATCCAATGTCTTCCTTAGTGTCTTTAGGCTTTAGAATTATTGCTTTCAATATTTACAAATATGGCTTTTCTGCTCTTTCTTTTGAAAATTGAAGAAAGTAATTTTAAGGGAAGGGAGAGAGAGGAAGATTGATGTAGTTAGCTTATGTAGATCTCCTTTCATCTCTCAATAATGATTAATGTTAGAGTGAAAAGGCAAATTGGGTGAAATGATAAGTCAACAGAATTGCAGTGGCAGGCATTTAAGGGGCTATTTCTGAGCAACACAAGATAGATGCTTTCCAATAGGTGAGAAAGATTCCCAGGTTAGCACACAAAACAGTACTTTTCACGGACTCTCGGTGCATGTGACAATAATAAATCAATTCCAATCTGTGGTTAACAAGAAATATTAAACATATTATCAGACTAAAAGAAAACTGTATAACTGTGCAAAGACAGGTAGCACATGAGTATATAATACTTTTAAAAAGCAAAGAATTGAGTCACAATTGGAACTAGTCAGAAATATAAAGACAACATATCAGGAGTTTCTGTGACTATCTAAAGAAAAAGTTTTTTTTAAAATGAAAAATGACAGATGAACAAAACAGACATTTTGCATCAATCCTCACTATAGAAGATACAGGAAAGATCTCAGAAACAGTGATACATCAGGAAATAGAAGGGAAGGAGGAACTCAGGAAAATCACAATCGTTAAAGAAATGGTAGTGAGTAAATTACAGGCTGCCAACTGTTCAGGCCCGGATTGACTTCATTCTAGTGAATGATAAGCTAGTTAGTGAATTGTTTTGAGGTTTTCTAAACTCCCTTGATTTAGAGATGGTCCCAGTTGATTGAAAGATAATATTTTAAAAACCTTTGTACAAAAAGTCATGGAGACAGAAAGTGAGGGGGGTGGGGGAGGGTAGGAGGGGAGCAAACAGATCGATCAATTTAACATCTACCACAGGGAAGATGTCAGAAATTATCATTCAGGGCACTTGGATCAGTTCAGTGTAATCAGGCAGAGTCAATATGGTTTTGTGCAAGAGAAATCACATTTGACTAATCCATTAGAGTTCTTGGAGGAGGCTACACATGCTTTGGATAAATAAACTGGTGGATATGTTCTACTTCGATTTCCAGAAGACATTTGCATATCAAAAATAATTGAGGAAAATCAAACACCCTAATACACGGGGGCGGGGGGTGAGGGGACTGCAGAGCTCAAAGATGCAGGGGGATTTGGGTTTCCTTGCGCATGAATCACAAAAAGTGTCTCCTGGCTAGTCATTCTTGGTTTCTTCCAGCTTTTACAAAGGTCATGCACCATGTTTTAAAAGTTTCCAGTCAGTGTCTTATATTATACTTTAAATCCAATATTCATGTCTGTAAAGTGCCATTACCATAGAAAAAGCTGGAGAATTCTGCTACTCAGCATTAACTTTTCTTTATAGCTCACAGAAACACTTCCTTGTTACTACAAAAAAACTCTTTTACAATTCGTATTAATCACTTTGCTTCTTTATTACTTTGACTATTGACATTAAATTACCTTTATGAGCAGTTTTATTTATTTGTTCTTGTTTCATGCAGTCCAACCAAATTAGCAACATATTTTTTCTGGTTATTGTTGAGTTTGCATCAGCATTTATTTCTAATCCAAATTCCAACCTTTTCAAGTATCTCTTATGATCTCTTGAATATCTGCAATCCATATTATATCATTGGTGAGTGAGGATTGTTTATCAATTTTCTATTGATTTTCACCTCAACTTGCATGGCATTCTGAATTACTACAGAATGAAATCTGAGCATATGTTGTCTTGATCAAATGTTATACTCTTGTCTCAGTGCTCATCTGATAATTGTGCATTTTAGTCAGTCATTAACAACACTTTCTGCTACTTCGTGCTCCACAAAAAGATTGTTCATACATACATTAAAGGTTATCTGCTTTCCTCATGCGTATCACAAACAACAACTTTTTTTTATTACTTGTGACATCACAGTTTTCTTTCTGCCTTTAAGATTCTTTTTTCTTTAAGTTGAACAGCTTTTTACAACTTCCAGTTAGGCCCACAAAGTCACTGACTGTTATAGAGCCTATCATCTTTTCATTCTGTTGTTCACAAAGTTTAGATTAAACTGGACTGCTTTCTTTGAAGGTTATCCCTCCTTACCAAAGTGCCTCATACTGCTGCATAAAACACACATTTCCACCCCTTGTAGAGCTTTGTTATTGAATCAGAATTATTTCTGCTCTTCTGCCATACTTGTCAAAAAGAACTGTGCCATCTTGGCTAATGAATCTTTCAACATTTGTACTGATTAAGTTGTTCATTAATTGCTTGAAAAGAATTACAGGGATTATCTGATATTTACTTGTTACCAGTAATGAAATCACATGACACATTATTCAATCTACTTTGCTCTTGGGAGTTTTTCAGCATTTGTTGACTCGAGTAAGGTGCAAGCTGAAATGTGTTGCTGGAAAAGCGCAGCAGGTCAGGCAGCATCCAAGGAACAGGAGAATCGACGTTTCGGACATAAGCCCTTCTTCAGGAATGAGGACAGTGTGTCCAGCAGGCTAAGATAAGGCTTTTATCTTAGCCTGCTGGACCTCCAGCATCTGCAGCCCTCACTTTATCTCAAAGATTTTAACCTACTGCGAATCCTCTTACAAGGATGCCTTCCTTGAAGAAGCTCTCTTCCTCCCTCTACAAGGATTTCAGTGAGTCCCTCTCTCACTGCACACCCCAGGTCATCTCCTCTGCACAGAAGCTCTTCAGCCATGTTCTCAAACCACATCTCCTTCCTCAGAACCTGCCTACGGAACCGACTGATCCCGCACGGACTCCGGACTACGTTCAGACCAACAAAATTTGGACCCAACCAGGACAACCAGTACCTACAACAAATCCGAATCCTCCAGCAAAAGACCTCCCTCCAGATCCTTCGCTCCACGCTTGCAGCCATGCGCCGCTACCTACATTCCCTGCAATTAGACCTACCCCAGCTCAGGACAACACTTTCACAGACCTGTAAAGGACCTCTACTGTTTCTAAGCTTTTATCTTAGCCTGCTAGACACACTTTCCTCATTCCTGAAGAAGGGCTTATGCCCGAAATGTCGATTCTCCTGTTCCTTGGATGCTGCCTGACCTGCTGCGCTTTTCCAGCAACACATTTTCAGCTCTGATCTCCAGCATCTGCAGCCCTCACTTTATCTCGAGTAAGGTGCAAGCCTTCTTACCTCTGAGTCAGAATATTGTGGGCTATTCCCCAGTCCAGAGATTTTTGCACATAATCTGGTCAAATATTCCTGTCCAGAACTGAGGGAGTGTTGCACTACAGATGAATTGTTAAATTCCAGGACGGACTTGCTTGATCAGCTGGTTTCAAAAGATTCCATGACATCACTCCAAGCAGAACAAGGGTAATTATCTCAGTGTGCTGACCAGTACTTTTCTGAAACCATTTTCAGTGAAAGAATTGAATTGACCATTTGCTTCATTACTGTTTGCAAAGTATTGTTGTATGCAAATTCACTGCTGCAATTTCCAAGTATGTCTACACTTCAAAAGTCTTTTCTCCCTCCCATCATATTGCTTTTATTCAGCTCTAACACATCCTCTTGTCAGTTCATTCTGTGCTGTTCCTTTTGAGGTTCATATCAAGTTGTTATTTATTATTTTGAGTTCAATTTGGCATGCATTTTTTTGAATAAAAACAATGTTTTCATTGGAATTGTGGTGAATTACACATTGGCATGAATTATTCTATTTCCACACCACCCATCTCTAAGTTTTGAGCTTTACTGTTAAAGAGGTTGGGTGATGCACATTTAAAATTAGGTACTGAATTGAAACTGTATAGATTAATTTGAAGTAAGGCTATTAAGTCTAGAACCCACACTAGATAGTATATTCAGCAAATAATTCTAAGTTAGAAACATTCGTAAGGGTGACCTTGATATTGTATTAATATAAAATGGCTGATAGTGAATTATTTTTATTTGATTAGGCAATAAAAATCAGAAGTGATGTAAAAGTGGCTGTCAATTCATTTTATGCTATTGCAAAAGACTTTGCTGTGGGGTTAATAAAGATATATCTGCATGATTTTTTTCCCTATTTTTGGATGTGGATTTAAATGTAGACTTACCACTTATCATTGGCTAGCCAAGGAAGCAGCAGTAATCATTTTGCTATGAAATTGTTAAGGACTGCAACAAAGAGGCAATTAGTGGAACTAGGGACCAAGTTAAGCTAAATTGTAACACTTTCTACAGTTGTTATTAGCAGCTGTTATTTTTGAAACCTTTCCTGTTGTTATATATCAAGTGCATGTGCAATTTTCTGGCCATGTTTTTACGCTGGCATGTAATGTTATTGCACAGAGTGAGCTTGATTGTTGGATGTCGGAAAGAAAGTAAGGCTATTTATATGATTTTCCAGATCATCAGAGATTTGGGTGAAAGCCCTTTCTAAAGTTAATGAGTTCCACTCGATCATTTTGTGGCTGATTTCCCACCGACATGAACAGCGAGTGACCTGAAAATAACCTGGTGTCACTTGTGCAGAAACATTCCCGAAGATACCATCCTGATTAGCATCTACGATAATGATGAAGGGTTTTTTTTTCCTGCCCAGACTACTTTGATCAACATCAGGGCTATGGCTATTGGTAGCTTGGTTTTGTAGGCAACAGATGGTACATTGTGAAAAAGGAGAGTGTGGGGAATGCCTGGGGTGTGTTGACAAGATGCAGCTGCCAGTGGTTGTGATGGTGTGGCTTGATGTGGTGTTTAGTGGAGAAGAAAGCAAGCCTAACAAAAAATACCACCCTCACTGGCAAGATCGTTTCAGGAGAAATGGTAGGGGTAGCAGGAACAGTATGAAGTTGGGGAAACAGTATGAAGTAGGGGTATCAGGAACAGTATGAGGTAGGGGTAACAGTATGAAGTAGGGGTAACAAAAGCAGTGTGAAGTAGGGGTAACAGGAGCAGTATGAGGTAGGGGTAACAGGAGCAGTATGAGGTAGGGGTAACAGGAGCAGTATGAGGTAGGGGTAACAGGAGCAGTATGAGGTAGGGGTAACAGGAGCAGTATGAGGTAGGGGTAACAGGAGCAGTATGAGGTAGGGGTAACAGGAGCAGTATGAGGTAGGGGTAACAGGAGCAGTATGAGGTAGGGGTAACAGGAGCAGTATGAGGTAGGGGTAACAGGAGCAGTATGAGGTAGGGGTAACAGGAGCAGTATGAGGTAGGGGTAACAGGAGCAGTATGAGGTAGGGGTAACAGGAGCAGTATGAGGTAGGGGTAACAGGAGCAGTATGAGGTAGGGGTAACAGGAGCAGTATGAGGTAGGGGTAACAGGAGCAGTATGAGGTAGGGGTAACAGGAGCAGTATGAGGTAGGGGTAACAGGAGCAGTATGAGGTAGGGGTAACAGGAGCAGTATGAGGTAGGGGTAACAGGAGCAGTATGAGGTAGGGGTAACAGGAGCAGTATGAGGTAGGGGTAACAGGAGCAGTATGAGGTAGGGGTAACAGGAGCAGTATGAGGTAGGGGTAACAGGAGCAGTATGAGGTAGGGGTAACAGGAGCAGTATGAGGTAGGGGTAACAGGAGCAGTATGAGGTAGGGGTAACAGGAGCAGTATGAAGTAGGGGTAACAGGAGCAGTATGAAGTAGGGGTAACAGGAGCAGTATGAGGTAGGGGTAACAGGAGCAGTATGAAGTAGGGGTAACAGGAGCAGTATGAAGTAGGGGTAACAGGAGCAGTATGAGGTAGGGGTAACAGGAGCAGTATGAAGTAGGGGTAACAGGAGCAGTATGAAGTAGGGGTAACAGGAGCAGTATGAGGTAGGGGTAACAGGAGCAGTATGAAGTAGGGGTAACAGGAGCAGTATGAAGTAGGGGTAACAGGAGCAGTATGAGGTAGGGGTAACAGGAGCAGTATGAAGTAGGGGTAACAGGAGCAGTATGAAGTAGGGGTAACAGGAGCAGTATGAGGTAGGGGTAACAGGAGCAGTATGAAGTAGGGGTAACAGGAGCAGTATGAAGTAGGGGTAACAGGAGCAGTATGAGGTAGGGGTAACAGGAGCAGTATGAAGTAGGGGTAACAGGAGCAGTATGAAGTAGGGGTAACAGGAGCAGTATGAGGTAGGGGTAACAGGAGCAGTATGAAGTAGGGGTAACAGGAGCAGTATGAAGTAGGGGTAACAGGAGCAGTATGAGGTAGGGGTAACAGGAGCAGTATGAAGTAGGGGTAACAGGAGCAGTATGAAGTAGGGGGAAGTCGGGGTAACAGTATGAAGTCAGGGTAACAGGAACAGTATGAAGTTGGGGTAACAGGAACAGTATGAAGTCGGGGTAACAGGAAAAGTATGAAGTTGGGAAACAGTATGAAGTCGGGGTAACAGGAACAGTATGAAGTCAGGGTAACAGTATGAAGTTGGGGTAACAGTATGAAGTCAGGGTAACAGGAACAGTGTGAAGAAGCCTATGGAGAGATTCTATGAATGGTGGAGGATTGACATGAGAAGGACGATGACGTGTGTGTGAAAGAGTAGTACAGGAGATGTACATGAGACGATGAAATTGGTCAGTGTGGCAAAATGGCTGGTACAATTCTTTGGTACAAATTATTATTATTTACAATCTATTCTTTGGGCTGAAAATGATAATGAAAAACTATTAGAAAATCTGTCAGGTTCCATAGTTTGCTTCACCCATATCCCAGGTTGGCTGTACTAAGTTGTTACTGTTCCATTCGGGATACTCAAAATAATTAAGCTCCCACCTGCGGACGGATGAACTGGTTCCCCTCCTTTAGTCACCTGCCCCCTTAAGTTGGCTGCAATAAGGTTAATTTACAAAGGATCCCTTCCCTTGTGGATACCTTTCTCCTGGACAGAGCCTTGCTGACAGACGAGAAATGATAAGTGAGTCCAAAACTGGCAACATTTAAAATAGATACAGGTCAATCTCGGAGTCATTCTTGAAAAGCAGATAGTGAAACGTTGATAGTTGAACAAGCAATCAGAGGATTCTTGTCTTTGCAGGTTAGTTGAAATCCTTTTGCCCTGTTACTTTTTGACGATGACTGGCTGGCAGCATTCAAAGAGAAAGCTATTTTACTTGCAACACAGGGATTTTCAAATGTAACAATAGCACTTGGACTCAGTCTAAAATACATGAGTAACACAGCCCACTGACACACTTATGCATCTCAACTCACTAACATACCTTCTTCCACTAGCCTTCACAGACCAGAGTTGAACTGGCTTTTAACCCCATTCTTATGAGTTTGTGAAGAGGGAAGGCACTTAACATGTCTCTCACCCACACTAATGCATTTGTTACCATCATGTTTACATTCTGAAATACCTCCTGTAGGGATTGTAACAAGGTCAGCCCAAGATAGACTTCATAGAATATACATTCCCTGACTTGGGATTGTTAATCTAGTCCAATCAGGGAGCCCTGACTGACAGATATAAATAGGAGTATCAGAGGTTCAGTTTACTCTGAGAGCTGGCTCTGAGGGAGTTGGATCAGTGGCAAGTACTCTCGACATGTAATTAAAGGGTGATTTTGTGATAGGATACCAGCTTCTGTGGAGTTACTTCACTTCTAAAGAGATTAGAGACAATATGTTTTTCCCTATTTATGCAAGTTTCCTTGACTTCCTCTCCATCAGATTTCATATTCCACAGTCTTTCTTAACAGACAGCCATTGGTTGTACATCCAAAGTTATGATTCATGGTCATGACATAACAAAGGAGGTGATAATAGCCCATAATCTCCAGCACCTTGCTAATATACCTGGTCTACTCAAAAAACAAAACAGCATTTTGAGTTTAACGGAACAACATTTGTACTTCTGGGCTCATAAATATACAAATAAGGCGAAACATGGCTGAAGATACAAGGTCTTACTAACGTAAACATTTTATCAATGTCCTTGGCTGGCTAAAATGAAAATTGGTTCCCAAGTAAACTCTTAAAGAGATGAAGGTCTATTCACGGAGTATTACCATTATTAATAGTGTCTGAGTCTACAGACTCTGGATCAGACTTATCCACCAACTCCATAGCCACTGGAGTGGAAATCATTCTTGATCCCAAGTGATTGAGTAAGAAAGGTAAGGCTTACCATTGGACTTGGTGATCAAAGTAATTGATGATAACAATATACCCAGAATGATCAGCTTGCACCTCGTGTCAATCATGCCGATAGGGTGTGGCGCATTCAAGCCAGCAATAACTGAAGGAAACTGTTTCCATAGGTTCTGGGTAAGAACAAAAACTATTATAAGTCCTTGACATCTGGAACTCCATCCCACAAGACAATGTGTGAACTACATGTCGATTGTAGTACTGAAGACTAAAATTGACCAACTTTGTTACATAAAAATAGGAAAGCTGAAGCAATGTCGGCAAAATGTAATTGTGGCACAGACTTGCGTATCATCTAACTAACTAGCAGAACAGATCTGAGGGTTAAAATGGTCTACCCTGTTCCCATTTCCCTACATTGTGAAAGAATTGCACATTCCCTTCACCAATACAGTGAAACTGCAAAAAGCAACCAATCGTGCCTGCAGAGAAACTCTAATGTAAACGTTTTATTGCCGGTGGCAGTTAAAATTACTCTGACCTTAAAAAGTCATGCCTCTGGGCTGGTGTAGGGAATATCTGCAATATCAATTGTTTCGTTCCTTTTGTTGAAAGATATATCAAACAAGTGTTCAAATTTTTGTTCAGCAGGCCAGCTTTTACAACTATTTTCCTTCAGAATAGCTATAGCAGCAGGGCACAGCCCGATTTCAATGATCATCATTGTCTGCTGCATGCACCACAGCTTTGCCACTTATAGAGAGCTCATTATGAGAGAAAAAACTCATCTGCAGAGAAAGCTCTGCAGGACACCAACAGTATAACCCAGAGGCTGAACTACCTTTGCAACATGGATGCTTTTTATGGAAGATATATCTGTCTAACTGCCTCAAACAAACAAGCTGTCCATGAGTGAAAAATGCTGTCCCCTAGTGTATTTTCATTAACCACTAACAATTATTCATCCTTTGATCATCAGAATAAACCCTCTAAGCACAATTTAAATACAGCATGCCTATTTTCCCATGACTAATATGCACGTAATGCATTACCTGCTTGTGATAACAACCGCTTACTACAACTTCACCCTGGGCAGAGTTTTCCCATTTTTCTTTTGCAGTGTGTGGATGAGCTTGTTACGTAACAACTGAGCCCTGCAACCAAGAATGGAAGTCCAATTGCCTACTGATCAGTTCTTTCGAGCTAACAGGTGAATTTCCCTAGTTGCAAGAAGTTGTTACCAGCCAGAGCCAGTTTACATCTGTGTCCAAAAGTACGAAAGTCCATTTCTCCTCCTCAGGAATCCACTGATGAGCTATAAGTACTTTCTATGCTCTTCTCATGGAGTGGAGGTTGGAGAGAGAGAGAGAGAGACAGAGACCAAGTTAGAGGAATTAGAGACATTGGCAGGGAGTGACTTCCAGAGACCAAACCCTTGCCTCTCATTCATGCCTCTTATTCCCCCTTAGATGAGGACAATTAGAGGCCCACCTCTCCTCCCAACTTAGCAGATAGTTGCTATGATGCCCCAGCCAGGAAAATAGCCACCTTTCTAACTTTCCATGATTCAAATGATTGAGGAGCCACTTGTGTGAATCTTTACTCTTAAACTTAATTTCTACCCATTGTAGTTAACACAAAGCCTTATTTTCACCATGGACATCCAGTCCCTGTACACCTCCATCCCCCATCACAAAGGACTCAAAGCCCTCCGCTTCTTTCTTTCCCGCCGTACCGACCAGTACCCTTCCACTGACACCCTCCTTCGACGGACTGAACTAGTCCTCACCCTGAACAACTTCTCTTTCCAATCCTCCCACTTCCTCCAAACGAAAGGAATAGCCATGGGCACCCGCATGGGCCCCAGATATGCCTGCCTCTTCATAGAATATGTGAAACAATCCATCTTCCGCAACTACACTGGCACCACCCCCCACCTTTTCCTCC
>NC_057741.1:12757404-12855307 GCF_004010195.1 Chiloscyllium plagiosum
GAGATCAGAGCTGAAAATGTGTTGCTGGAAAAGCGCAGCAGGTCAGGCAGCATCCAGGGAACAGGAGAATCGACGTTTCGGTCATAAGCCCTTCTTCAGGAATGAGGAAAGTTTGTCTAGCAGGCTAAGATAATAGGTAGGGGACCTATCACCCTCACCTTGACCTCTTTCCACCTATCACATTTCCGACGCCCCTCCCCCAAGTCCCTCCTCCCTACCTTTTATCTTAGCCTGCTGGACAAACTTTCCTCATTCCTGAAGAAGGGCTTATGCCCGAAACGTCGATTCTCCTGTTCCCTGGATGCTGCCTGACCTGCTGCGCTTTTCCAGCAACACATTTCCAGCTCTGATCTCCAGCATCTGCAGACCTCACTTTCTCCTCCTAGTTAACACAAAGGCAAAACATTCATCCCAGTTGGCGTTAAATCGATAATGCATAGGTGAAATCGTAAGCATCAAACAATCCCATTCTTCCTCTTCCTGCCCATCAAACTGAGGGTGTGCAAGTATGCTTGTTCCAATCGACTGGGCCACAGTTTAGATCTGTACTTAAGTCTATTGCTTACTGAAGTCTCCATGAGGAAAAACTGTATTTTTAAATAAAAATTCAAACAGTTTTTGGCTTTGAAGTGTGTGCTTCACATTATTGATTTCTGTGTTGCTCTTTTATTCAGCTTTCTGTATTTCTCAGTCATTAATGTTTCACATCCTTTTCCTGGCAGATCCACTCTGTAAAAAAAAAGACCTCATGCTCAACAAGCTGTCATTCAGTTTTAGCTTGAGTTTCAGGGGCAGGTCAGCACGATTGCTCTTTCAGTATAGGAAAAACTGAGAGATGTAAATGCAGGAAATTATCTTTGTATGGAAACTGAGCCTTGCAATGCTCAGAGGTGTTGGCTTTAAAATCACTTACCTTTACATAATATGTTGGAAAAATCACTTCTAACTGACATTTTACCTGATTATTGATTTACTTACAGGACAGAAAAGAAAAGGAAACAAACATAGCAATTCATACAAAAATTGATAAAATATAAATATCATAAAATAAATTGAGTCCAAGCATCAACATTAAATGAAGCAGTCGGCTCTCATTGCCATTTTGCTCCCCCTGATAGCTCAACATATTATTATTATAAATCTGAGACAACAATTTTTCTGTGCAATATTATGGAAAAGCTTGTTGTTGCATACATTTTAAGTGAGAATTTTTCAAACAAACAATTCCACTAAAATAAATAACTGACTGGTTTGGACAAAAAAAAAATCAGCCCATAAAGTGACTAAAGATTTGACATTAAGGTACAAATTCAAGCTAGCGTTGTAAATATATCTGAGCCAAGTTTGTTGGCTGTTATAATTTGAAAACACATTTGTTGTTGTCAGATTGAATATTGAAATGTTGACATTTACATTTACAAGTTCACCCTTTTCAGCACAAATTGAAATTTCAAACTCCTGTTGCAAGCAGTTGCTCCTGAGAAAGGAAGAAGATCGTTTAGAATTGTTAAAAATTCCTTCCCTTAGTGTATGGAGTTTAGTAAAAGTTTCATAACCAGAAGTGTTTGGTGAAAACCCTGAAAGGATTATTTGAAGCTGAGAAAGTTTAAGGTCAGTTATATGATGAATTAATGAAGAAGCTATCAGATTTCCACAAATGGGAATTGAAGCTTCAGCTAAATCAAACCTGAAATGGCTCGTAAAGGGCATTTTTGATAGTATTTTGTACTTTAATGGGATGTTGTTGTGATTAATGAGATTATGTTTTTACTGTGAGGTTTGAAATATTTAAATGAGCATGATATGAAAATAATTTGATTTATTTCATTTTATCTTTATTTAATTTGTGCAAATGTTTCTGTTTTGGAGTTATACCCGAATCTAGAGCATTGAGTCATTCAGTGAAAAACTACCTATTAAAAACAAAATAAACAAAATAATATCTACCAAGGCAGATTTCAGACTGGGGTATGACTTGTGCCATGATAATAGCAGCTCAGACCATAATATGTGTAAAATGTTGCTGCAATCTAAACTCTGGCAGGGAAAATCAATTTTGCCATCTTGCCTCAGTATACACAGGGTAGTGGCGAAGTGTTGTTGTTCAGACTGGAGACCTGTGACCAGTGGTGTACCACAAAGATCGATACTGGGTTGACTGCTGTTCATCACTTACATAAACAATTTGAGTGAGAATATAGGAGGCATGTTTAGTGAGTTTGTGGATGACACTAATATTGGTGGTACAGTGAAGAAGGTTATCTAAGAGTACAATGGGATCTTGACCAACTGGGCCAGTGGGCTGAGGAACAGCAGATGGAGTTTAGTTTAGATAAATACAAGGTGTTGCATTTTGGTTAGGTAAACCAGGGTGGGACTGAAACAGTTAATGGTAGGGTCCTGGTGAGTGCTGTTAAACAGAAAGATCTAGAGATGCAAGAACATTGTTCCTTGAAAATGGCATCACAGGGTAGACAGAGTGCTGATGAAGGCATTTGGCACACTTGCCTTCATTGGCAGAGCATTGAGTACCGAGTTGGGATGACATGTATGGTTATGCAAGATATTGGTAAGACTGCATTTGGAGTACTGCATTAAATTCTGGTTGCCCTTACTTGGAAGGATGTTATTCAACTGGAAAGGGTCCAAAAAATATTTACAAGGATTTTACCAAGAGTGGAAGGTTTGTGTTATAAGGAAAGGCTGGGAGCTTTTTCCCTGGAGTATAGCGGGCTGAAGAGTGATCTGATAGAGGTTTATAAAATCATGAGGGGCATACATAAGGTGGATAGCCAAGGTCTTTTCTCCAGGATAGGGGAGTGTAAAACTAGAAGGCATAGGCTCAAGGTGAGATCGGAAAGATTTACAAGGGACCTGAGTAGCAACTTTTTCACACATATGAAATGAGCTACCAGAGAAGTGATGGAGGTAAGTACAATTATAACATTTAAAAATCACTTTGATAGGTACGTGGATAGGAGAGGTTTCAAGGGATACCAGACAAATGTAGGCAAATGGGACTAGTTCAGTTTCAGAAACCTTGTCAGCATGGATGAGTTGGGCTGAAGGGTCTGTTTTTATGTTGTATGACTGTAATTTAACATGGTGCATTTTGTTTAAAATAGCAGAATGTAGAAGCATCAATTATTATTCATAATATTGTAGGCCTGGGTAATTGTATTTGTCTTCTCTATTTTCCAATGATTATTCCATTTACTAAGTTTCATTGTGATAGATCATGTTTTCAGCATTCGATAAACTTAAGATTGTAAATTGGAATGACCACGTTTTTCATTATATTTCTAAGGCCCGTGCTCATTCAAGGAATAGTATAAATATGGAATAAGCACTGAGGACATTTGGATCTCAGTCACCAAAATTGTCAAACAGGAAAACAATAGAAGAATAATTATTGTTTTGAAAAACGCAGATGATGTCTGCCATTTTTACTGTTGGAGCTCCCTATTAAAAACAAGAATCCCATTAGTACTGCAAATGCTATCAAGGGAAAGAGCTTGGATGAGTTCCTAAACCAGAGTGCAATTTGAATTGATAGATACTTTGGAGGCAAAAGCATGCCAAGTTAATTTATTGTTGTTAATTGAGCCCTTGCTAATGTTTGGAACCATATTGTTTTCTATGATCATGTCAGAGCTAAACGAAGAAAACTAGTTTTAAGGAAGTCATGCTGAATAAAATGATGGAATTTCTTTTTCGTATTAATACACCTGAGGCTGGAACAAGGAATGTTGAATGTGAAGGCTGGCAGATGTAGGTTACAAGTATAAAGATCCTGAATTTCTGTATAAATCCTTTGGAAGAATTTAGTTCAGAAAAGATAATAGTCACTTTGTCTGATATTAGAAACATATCTACAACAAAGAAATAGTAGACAGGGCATAGTCTTATTAGATGAGCATACAGATAAGCTTTTATGACTTAATATGTAAACATCATGGTACAAATAAAGGGAAAACGTGTAATCTTGAAATGATGGTAAGATGTGAGGTACAGAGGAGCAGTTCTAACTGACAAAATTCTGCATAAATTAACAAGTTGGTTATTTCTGAAACTATCACATTGACATTAAAAATAAAAAGTAAAGATGACTCCTGCTGCTTTGGTGAGATTGAGATTGTATCTGTGCAATGGCGCAAAACACAACTATTGCATAGAATACAAAGGATAAATTGAGACCCAAGGTTTATGATTTATTCTTATATTTGCAGGTAACAAATTGTACATCACTGTTTACTTGAAGCAAAGTTGTTCTTTGTATATGGAAAAATGTCTTCTCATATTTTTAAATCAAAAAAGCAAATTGAAAGAAAACTATCTTGCAAGAAAGTGATTGTTGTCGCCATGCATAAACGTAGAGGCTGACCATTTGGAAATGCATTTACACAAGCATTAACTCAATAAGATGGGTACTGCATTACTGAATTTATTTGTTACTATTCTATCAAGTGTAGTCACCTTTTTAATTCATTTGTGCGATGTAAGCATCATTGGCAAGCCCAGAATTTACTGCTGTCTCTTGAGAAGGCAGTGGTGAGCTCCTCCTTTAGCCTTTGAAAAAGTACCAACAAAGCTGTTCAAGCAATCAAGCAATGGATGAACAGACACTGAGCAACAATCATCAGGCAAGGAAGTTCCCTCCCAGTCAGGGAATACTTCAATGGTCAAGAACATTCAGCCTCCGATCTTTGGGTAAGCGTCCTCCAAGACGGCCATTGAGATACACAAGGCAGAACCACTGAGCAGAAACCGATAGCCAAGTTCTGCACTCAAGTTCCTCAACCATGATCTTGGGTTCATATCGCGCTGTGTAAACCCACTTTACTATTCTTTGTTTGTAATATTTTCCTAACTGTCCTGTTTTGGCACCATTACATTGATTACCTGTCATTATTTCTCTGCTTTAATTAGCTGTGCAGTTCTTGATTGCTTGTTACTTTGGTTAGACCCTCGCCATGTAACTCCGATACCTACTCATGCTATTCCAGCCAATTGGTTTGTCTCTAGTACCACCTTACTTTTATTATTTGCAATTATCTCTCTGCCTTAATGAATTGGTTCATAAGTCATCCTGTCACTTGTTACTCAGCTATCGACACTTTACTCACATTGTTTGTATTCATCTGTTGAAACTCCTGATTACCTGCAAAGATTTGTTATTCAGCCAATTGACAGTATTTGTATTTATCTGTTGACACTCTTAATTACCTGGAATTATCTTGCCATTATCTCTCTACCAATACATTCTGTACCTGTGCGCCTCTCTTTACTTCACCTGATGATGGAGCAGCATTCCAGAAGCTTGTGATTTTAAATAAACCTATTGAACTGTAACATAGTGTTGTGAGACTTCTGATTTTATTCACCATCTTGACTTGGAAGTGTACCGCCATTCTATTGGTGCTGCTACGTTAAATTCCTGTTACGCCATCCCTAACATTGTGGATGTACCTACATCAAATGGACTGCAGTGGTTCAAGAAGAGCTCAGTAATACCTTCACCAAAGCAACTAGGATAGGCAGTCCCTGTTAACCCAGCCAGTGAAACTCATACCGCATAAATGAATAATAAAATAATGTGCTCTTCACCTGGGTTTTCCTAACCCTGTTAGAGAAAACATAAATAGCAGTAAGTATCACAAGTTATATATTTTAGGAACAAATCTGCTTTGACCCAAAGTTATTTTACTTCGAGCGCTGAACAAGTTTTCCTTTGCTAATTTCCTCCCACCTCTACAAACTAATTACATCAGGCTTTTCATTTGAGAAATGTGTCATCTATTGTGTTTAAAAAAATCTGTCACATAACAGCATAAAATATTTAAGATGCATCATGAATAATAGAATTGTTGTGCATGTAAATGTTGGTAAGCTTTCAACCATGGCAATACAATTGGCAAAAAAAAGCTAATAAAATTCCAGTAAGTAGCACCAAAACATTACAGTACTCATTTTACTGAGTGACCTAAGCACCAACATTCTCGGAAGGACATGAAAGATGTTGTGGCAATGTCAAAGAAAGGGCAAGAGTTTTTCCTTGGCCAGTGTTATTTCTTGAACAACATCGCTTAAACATGATGTGGAGATGATGGCACTGGACTGGAATGGACAAAGTCAGAAGTCCCACAACACCAGGTTTATTTGAAATCACAAGCTTTTTGAGCGCTGCTCCTTCATCAGGTGAAGTGGGCGTAATTAGATAGAATTCTGAAGAAGTCAGACAGTACTCGAAATGTTAACTCCATTTCTCTCTCCGCAGATGATGTCAGAATCTGCTGAATTTATCCAACATTTTCAATGTTTGTTCCAGATATCCAGTATCTGCAGTCATAGAGTCATAGAGATGTACAACACAGAAACAGACCTCCAATCCAACCTGTCCATGCTGACCAGATATCCCAACCCAATCTAGTCCCACCTGCTAGCACTTGGCCCACATCCTTCTAAACCCTCCCTATTCATATACCCATCCAGGTGCCTTTTATATGCTGTAATTATACCAGCCTCCACCACTTCCTCTGGCAGCTCATTCCATACACACACCACCCTACTTCCTCTGGCAGCTCATTCCATACACACACCACCCTCTGCATGAAAAAGTTGTCCCTTTCAACCCTTTTATATCTTTCCCCTCTCACTCTGAACCTATGCCCTCTAGTTCTGGACTCCCGACCCCAGGGATAAGACCTTGTCTATTTATCCTATCCATGTACCTCATGATTTTATAAACCTCTATAAGGTCACCCCTCAGCCTCCGACGCTCCAGGAAAAACAGCCCCAGCCTGTTCAACCTCTCCCTAGAGCTCAAATCCTCCAACCATGGCAACATCCTTGTAAGGCCTTCGACAAGCTATTTTACCTTGTTCACTAAAACATATTCTCTATTCATGTCTCTTGTTGTTCTTTAAGGATCTTGCAGTGAAGTAATTAGATGTTTCCCAATATTACAGCAGTGACTACAAATAGCAGTGAGACATACTGGGACATCTTGAAAGCATTTGGAAATATATCATAACCTTCGGAGGAGACTTCCCAATAGAAAGAAAGAAACATAAAAATAATCTTGAAAGGGACAACAAAACGATCAAATCAATATTTCCCAGGTTAACATTACTGCTTGAACAATGAGAAGCACATGCTAATTTGCTTAGGTTCTGTTGTAATAATTGAGACTTGGGGGGGAAAAGAAACAACAAAAATATGTGCTGAACAGAAAGGTTGAAATAACTCCAGAGGCCAGTGAAAGTCACTAGGTCACCCTTGATTGACATATGGACAGCTCTTGACATGGATCTAGATTTCTCAAAGCCAGCTCTCAGAGCAAACAGACTCTCTGACAGTCCTGTGTACTTTTTTTTCTCTTTTCTTTTTTCTCTCCCCTCCACCCCTCTAAACTACTGCCTAACAGCAGTTGTGCCTATTTTTCCCCAGCACCTATGTCACATTGGTGCAGGTGTGGGATACAATGAAGAACAACAAGTGTGTAGATCTTTATTGTATTCCACCACCAGGTAGGAAGGAAACACCTGAGTGGGCAATGCTACGTGATCAAAACAAACACGAAGGGGAGGGCAGGGATTACATCAAAATAGAATTGGATGGGGACAGTCCTGTATTTTTTTTTTATATTGTATTAAACAATTCACAGTTTACAAAACAATTAAAATTTACAGCTGTTTACAGAGAAACAGCAATTTTACAAGGGAAAGGGGCAGCAAAGCCAGGCCCCAAACGCCTAACGTTCAACCAGTTTTCAGGGAAATGAGGACAAACCTCAAATCCCAGTTTCAATCACCACAAAGCAGTAACAAAGACATTTGCACATATAAGACAGTTCAGTTACATTAAAAAGTGGTACATACAACACAGTCCCCCAGAAGACCCAGCAAGGCCCCCCGCCCCTCTAAGGCAGCCTGCCCCTATTCACCTTCCGGCTCTCGGGCCACCCTATGCCTCTTCCAGTTCTCGGTCCACCCTGACACACCTTTTGACCACCTCTAGGACAGCCCGCCCCGTAACAGTCCTGTTTATTTTTTTTAATTTTACAATACCAAAGAGTTTCCAAAAAAAAACAGTTAACATTTACAGCTGTATACAACAGCAATTTTACAAGGGAGAGGAGCAGCAAAGCTAGGCCCCAAACCCTACCATTCAACCAGCTTACAGGGAATTGAGGACAAACCACAAATCCCAGTTTCAAATATGAAAAGACAGCTACAATAACATTTATACATAAGACAATCCTGTTACATAAAAAAGTGCAGACAATACAGACCCAGCAAGCCCCCGTTCCTCCCATCTTCTGACCACTCCTATGCAGCCCGCCCCTACACACCTTCCAGCTCTCAGTCCACCCTATGCCCCTTCCAGTTCTCGGTCCACCCTGACACACCTTTCGACCACCTCTAGGACAACCCGCCCCGTAACAGTCCTGTTTATATCTGTCAGCCAGGGCTCCCTGATTGAACCAGGTTAACAGCCCTAATCAGGGAAATCATATTCTTTGAGGGCTGACCTCATTGCAATTATTAAAAAGGGCATATGGCCTTTTTTGTCACCACTGACATGAAGACTAGTGTACACAGGTCTCTGTTCATGCAATTAACCTGAATGAAAGGTTGTTTTACAAACAACAATAAAGCTGACATTCTGACATTTTAATTCAATGTCATTAAACCTTCGGGGAAACTGCTAGTTTACAGTGGCAGGGGTGGACTCAATGCAGATGCTGTGGCTCTAGCTGAGCATTCTAGATCTGAAAAGTTTCCTTTCTTCCTCCAAGTAATGAGAGAGAATGAAATTTTAACTTTATCAACCATAGAACACAGAATTGGACCAATCCCAGGACTGTCTGGAATAACTATTACACTTTTACTTTTCAACGCTGTGTAAGAAGGCTTGATGCCTCATGGGATGACTTTGCAATAGATTTATCGGCCTCTATCAAGTCGAATGAGGGATGAGGCATAAAATATAATTCAGAGCTTTCTGTGGTAAAACAAGCGTAGTTTAATCACAAAGATTTTATCAACTGGATTTTCCTATTTACTCCATCGCCCTGCCGTGCCTCAAGATATCTAGGTCTGCTTTTTTGTTTAGTTAGATCAAGGAGTTGGCAGGATTTACAGCAGCAAAAAACAGAACAACCTCAGGAAAATTGAGCATGACTGCTGCTAGGGCTCATTGGAAATAAATGAAACAAGATTAAAGGCAGGGACTTGTAATGGAAATGTCTGGAAATGTGATAGAGGCAAACTCAATTGAGATATTCAAGATTCTGGGACAGTTTTTTTATTGGAATGACAGCATTTTTTGACCAATGCTATTGCCCTTGAACTGGTTGTAAGGCCATTTCAGAGAACAGAGGCCTTCGCTATGAATCTACATTCAGTTGGAGGCCAGACCAGGTAAGCACAGCAGATTTCATTTTTTAAAAGACCTGCGTGAATGAGGTAGATTTTTATGGTAATTAATCTCCATTTCTCAATCAATGTGATTAAGATGAGTTTACAATTCCAGCTTTAAGTAATAGGATACAAATTCCATCAGTTACAATGGTGGAATTTGGACTCATGTCATCAGGTCAAGAGCTTGGGCCTCTGTGTTACTAGTACCATAAAGTTACCACTATTCCACTATCTCCCTGAGTAAAAGAGAAAGATTTGCACCTGTACAGCATCTCATAACTTCAGGACTTCCAAAAGCCCTTGATAACTAGTTTGATTCCTGATGAAGGGCTCCTGCCCGAAATGTTGATTTTCCTGCTCCTTAGATGCTGCCTGACCTGCTGTTCTTTTCCAGCACCACCCTAATCTTGACTCTAATCTCCAACATCTGCAGTCTTCACTTTTGCCTAACTAATTTGAAGTGCGGTCACAGAGATGTTAAAGCACAAAAGGAGACCATTCAGCCAATCATGTCTATCCTGTTTCTCTGATCGAGAATCTTGCTTAAGACTATTCTTCTCCCTTCTCCCTGTACCCACTGTTCAATTTCAAGTATGTATCTAATACCCTCATGAATGAGTCAATTGGGCGTGTCTACACCCCAGTCTCATGGAGTGCATTTCAGATCCTCGCCATTCTCAGTATCAAAAAATATTTTCCTTATTGCATTTTCCTCTTGCATCTTTTCCTTTAATTTGTTTAATTTATTTAAATTAATTACTTTAAATCTGTACTCTGTTTGGGTTGGACCATTTCTCTCCTATTCATTCTGCCCATATCTCTCATGATTTGAAATACTTCTGACAGATCTCCTTTCATTTTTTTTCTT
The DNA here is from genome assembly GCF_004010195.1 of Chiloscyllium plagiosum. Classification (NCBI taxonomy): domain Eukaryota; kingdom Metazoa; phylum Chordata; class Chondrichthyes; order Orectolobiformes; family Hemiscylliidae; genus Chiloscyllium; species Chiloscyllium plagiosum. The sequence goes on from NC_057741.1 coordinate 12,767,698, forward strand.
TTTTAAGGAAAACAGTTCCAACTTTTTCAATCTATCTTAATTACTTAATTTCCTCATCCTTGGAATAACTCTTGTAATCTTTTTTACCTTTCCACTCATCTTCAGGACAGTGTCCAGAACTGCATACAATACTCCAGCTGAGGTAAACCAGTGTCTTCTTTAAAGGTTGAGAGTGCATTGCTGGAAAAGCACAGCAGGTCAGGCAGCATCCAAGGAGCAGAAGAATCAACGTTTCGGGCATAAACCCTTCATTGGGAAACGTCAATTTTGCCCGAATCGTCGATTCTCCTACTCCTCGGATGCAGCCTGACCTGCTGTGCTTTTCCAGCAACACATTCTCGACTCTAATCTCCAGCATCTGCAATCCTCACTATCGCCTAGTGTCTTCTATAAGTTTAATATAACCTCCCTGCTATCCTACTCTGTGCCCCAATAATAAAGCTAAGGATTTTTTTTGCTTCATTAAGTGGCTTCTCAGCCTGTCCTTATATATAGAGACTGAGACCTGTCCTGTTCCTGCACCCCCTCTAGAGTTGCATAATTTGTTATATTATTCCTCCATGTTCTTCCAAACATGTTTTATGCTGAACTTCATCTGTCATGTATTCACTGTTGTAATTTTACAAACACAGCAACATAACTGACCACTATCTATTCAAGGAAAGGCCATAAATGTTGATCTCATTAGTTATAGTCAAAAACAAATTTTGAAAAATCTAGTTTGTATACAGCAAGCACCCATAGCAGATAGCAATATAATAGGGATTAGAAGATTTTGTTTTTTTTTAAGTGACATTGGCTAAGGTCTGAGATTAGCTAAAACTCTAAAGATAATTCTCTCCATCTTCTTTAAAATAGCACTATGTTCATTTTATGTCAACTTAAGGAAGCACGTGAGGCCTCCATCTCATTCAAAATACAACCCCCTAAAATGTACAGGTCGGTCTTTCATTTGTATGTCAGGTTAGATGTATCACCACATATCTCTGAAGTGGGATTTGAACACAGGGCCCTAAAGAGAGGGTGGTGCTGATATTGCTGATCACTGGGGTCCATACTTTCAGAATGACCCTGAACTGGACAGCATTACCCTCTGTGATGAATCAGGCTAATGAAGGAGAGACTGAATCTGTGAAAACTACTTTCACCAATCAAAGACTTTGTCTTTCTTCTGTTGCTGTCCCATATTTCCTTCTGTCAGATTCATTTACTGGCCTATCAGCATCAAATGTAGGAGAACACCCAACCTATGAATGGAAGAGCACATTGAACATCAAGTGGCTGTGATAAGCAAATCATTGCGATTGCTGTCAGTATCTGTCTGGACCTCAGGGGTTCAGAGGAGAGCTCCTTCAATGAAAAATGGTGAGGCAGGAAGGAGGAGGGTTTACAGAGGGAGTGGGTGTAGAAGAAAGAAGCTCGAGAGGCAGGAAAGAAGAGTCTGTGATTGGACAGGAAGGAGGAGGTTTTGGAGGGAGAGATGTTGAAAGCAGAAGGATGGAACTAGTTGACGGGAGGAAAAATCTGCAAAGAATGGCAGAGAAAATAAAATATTGCAAAGCATGAGGAGAAAAGAGGAGGAAACAAGAAGTCAGGTGTAAAAGGAGGCTAGGGGTGAAGGAAGCTGGAAAGGTATGGGTGGTCAAGAAGGATGCAGAGAAGAAGGAACAGTTTTAAACCTGTCATCAAGGCAAAACTCAATTACATAGAAGCAAAGAAACATTGAAATAACTGAGATGATGAATGCCCTGAAAATGAATGTGGAATCTCTAGTTTATCACTGTACAAGACTAGGAACTACTATTTGGAAGAAAATTTAATGGCAGATACTATAATGAATACAGTGAATTCTTAAATTTAAATCTGTAATCAAGATCTGAGATGCCATACAAAGGGGAGTAACTGCTTGAATACAATGTTCCACCTTTGAATTAGCTGTGGCCTGATCATTTGGGGTGAAGGTGAAGGCTTTTATTTAAGATTAGATTAGATTACATTACTTACAGTGTGGAAACAGGCACTTCAGCCCAACAAGTCCACACCAACCCTCCGAAGAGCAACCCACACAGACCCATTCCCCTTCTCCTAACACGACGGGCAATTTAGCATGGCCAATTCACCTAACCTGCACATTTTTGGACTGTGGGAGGAAAGCGGAGCACCCAGAGGAAACCCACACAGGCACTGGGAGAATGTGCATACTCCACACAGTCAGTCGCCCGAAGTGGGAATTGAACTCGGGTCTCTGGCGCTGTGAGGCAGCAATACTAACCACTGTGCCACCGTGCCACCCAAGAAGTGTCTGTTAGATTTTTTTGTCCTCAAAATATTTATGGCTAACTTATACCTGTTGTTTTATGCGTTTTTAAACACTGCAATAGCAAGGAAACTAATGCTTTCCTTCTTTATTGTCGCTATAAGCTTAATAGAATGTTGATGCTTGACAATATTGATTAATTATTTGACTTCTGTCTCTGTGTGAGCCCCAGATATCAACTCAAATACAATGGACACTGTTACCTCATGACTGTATCAAAGAATAAATGAATTAGTGAGGATAAAAAGGGACCCTTCAATAGGCAAAGAAGTAGTACCTGAAAATTAATTAAATAGCCCTCCAGAAACTATCACAGAAGAGCCCTGAGAAAAGATTATTTTGATATACGACCAGGTTCAAGTGAACAGATTTTGTTGTGTAATATGAACAACTGTGTTGTGTGTGATCATCTGATAAAGCTGTGGTTATTAAGTATACCATTCTGAAAGCTGATATATCAGTCAAGTTTATAAATACAGGTCGTTCTGCAAGAATGCTAATTTCATTAACACAAATTTGCTATAATGCGATTGATGAATCGGGGATACTATTTCTAAAGCACAAACTTTTAAAAGTTGTGTTGGCTGTAACGCAATTACATTACCAATACCTTAAGTGCTGTTTCTAAAACCCAAACTTTCTATAACATGAGGTTGCACAAGAATACAACCGTCACATTATCGAAGAACTACTGTAGAAATATAAAGAAGCTGTTTGGTTGCTAAGAACCAAGAAGCCTGAGGAGATTTAGTGGAGGTGTATAAAATTATAACTACTGGAGATAGAATAAACAGAAACTGTTTCCAATGGCTAAAGGGGTGATATTCGTTTTATTTATTGGCAAAGAGCCAGAGGTGACTTTTACACAAACGAGTGGCCATCAAATGGTTCCAAATGTTTAGATTAGTATCAGAGGCTGCCCTTTTGACTTACTCTGCACAGACCTCTGACCAAAACCTGTCTCCCTTGACTTGAGTAAGGACTGCTGACAACCATAGCATGCTTCTTCACTTTGTGTCTGCCTAAACAGCATTGCATTACAGCAGTACCTTGAGCCTTGTGTTTCTGACTGAAGGTTGAGCAAGAAAAAGCCTCATTCCTGATGAAGGGCTTTTGCCCGAAATTTTGATTCTCCTTCTCCTCAGATGCTGCCTGACCTGCTGTGCTTTTTCAACACCACACTCTCGACACTAATCTCCAACATCTGCAGTCCTCATTTTCACCAAGAAAAGGACAAGGCAAGGCATAGCAAGTAGAATGATGCTGTAAATGTCCAGACAGACTCAAAGTGAGCGAACGCTCTAAGAACAAGTGAACCCAGCCTAATCTACGAACTGGGCACTTATCCTTGAGTTCAAAGTATTTTGCTGCAACATTTCAATGGTAGTTGCTATTGTGACACATAATGCAGTATTGAATTGCTGAAGTACGTGGTTAGTGAATCAGAGATGAGCCATGAGTGTTCTCAGAGGCTGGCACATGTTAGATGCTCAGTACCTGCTCTAACTTCCATGTCAGGAAGTTTGATTGCAGAGGTTCATAAGATAAGAAGCAGCATTTAATGAAGTAAGATTTACAGTTAATAAGATCATTAGCAAGCAATAATTCCCTTTAATAGACAACTCACTACTGTCAAGTGAGAATCTCACCTCAATTCGTGGAACTTTGTTAAAAGATTTAATAAGTTGCTCCCAGCATTGACATAGTTCTGGCCAGATTTCATGCATGATTCTGCCACATTTCTCACCATAGCCCAAGTTTTCCAGGCCCTTACAAGATTATGGCCTAAGAGAAAGGCCAAAATTAAAGCCCAATGTGCCTTGGGATAAAGTTGACTGAGAAATTGAGTGGAAACACCTTGGAACACGGACAAACTAATGTTCAGATTCAAATAGAGATATAAAGGGCAAGTGAGTACAAAAAAGCCACAGGCAGATCAGACAGCGTAATGCAATTATTTCTTTCCCGTTGAAAATACTGCTATACGAGGCATCAGGGAATCAACATAGAAATACCCAGAGATTGATTTGAGGCTCAGTAGAGATGAGCAATGGATTAAGAGTGTCTATTAAATGCATTCACTATACCAGAGGAGAGACAAGTGCAATGAACAGCAAGGGGACAGAGATGTAAAGTGGTATATCAAGGGTCATTCATGATCAGAGAAGTGAAAGTCAGAACACTATGGAAACCAACATGAAGAGATCAGACCTAGCTCAGCCTAGGGTGGAAAACTTTCAGCAAGGATTCAACCAGCAGAGAATGATTGCACCACAGACCAGGTACTAGAAATGAGATAGCTGGCCAGCCTCCATAGGTGGTTGTGATGTTAGAAAAAAACTACAGACTACTAATGAAGATTTCTGACCATGCAAGATCTATGCTACAGCAAAGCAAAGTTCAGAAACTGATAATACCCTGCAGTACAATCAGAAGTTCAACAGGTAACAGCAACAGGTGATGAACTGCAGACTAGAAAAAGTTATATAATGCAGTACAACAGAGAGGGATGGTTTAAATGGAAAACAAAACTTAGAAGTTCCCAAGATTAAATCCAGATGCTGTAAAGAATCTAGTAATCTCAAAAAGAGCATGAATCTTAGCTTTACGATATACATGAAGTTTATGTTTTCGAAGGTTTGTGTTTTACCTTTATCACTGTTTATTTTTGCATGTCAATAGATGTAATGTTCTTCTGAGCTATCAAAATGTATAAGGTTGATGGCATTTTTGAAGCTGATGGTTACCTCTTGATAATGTTGACATACCTTTCTTTCATATTATTTCATAATTAGGAAGATAACACAGCTAAAATTTACCTTGCTCTTGCCTGCCATGCACACATCTGTACAATTCCTCACAGGAAAACTGGCTGACTCTTTCCTCTCTAACCCAGCAACACTGAAGTAAAGTTGAGGCATCTTACTCAGCACAGATTGTCTTTTCTTATACATTGATATACATGAACTTGTAGTTTCAGGCAATTATATATGTTATTCCACAGGTCTCTGTGTTAATCTTAATTCTCTTCAGCATCTTACCCATGAATGTATAGACCATTCCCTTTCACTTACCTTCACAAATGTTATACTTCAGACTTCTCTACATTCCACTTCATCTGCCACCTGTCTACCCAATCTACCTCTATCTCCATTGAGTCTGCTACAGTTCACCTCAATCCTGAATCATTTAATTTCCTGTCACTGGACAGTTTAAGAGTGCTCCATTCACCCATGTTTATGAGGGACAAAAACAGATCCATTGCTGACTACTGAGAGACACTACTTCCAGCCTTCCTTTAATCTAAGCAAGATATTTACCCACAGTTATTGAATTCTGGGCACCAGCTAATACACTTTTCTTGATGTTCCATTTTTGCTTGCACTATGATCTGTATTTATCTAGTAAGCCTCTTCTTAGATATCTTATCAAATACCTTCTAAAATCGATATGAACTACATCTGCTGCAACTTGCTTATGCTCTCAATCACTTGTTCGAAAAAATCTCTATCGCATTCATCAAACACAATGTGCCTTTAGCGTAGTCATTCTACATGACCTTGATTAATCTTTACATTTCTGATTGCTCAATCATTTTATCTGAATAACATCTTCAAACTTTGTAAGCAGAGGTAGGAAATACTTGTTCATGCTGTTGTCCTTAGTGTTATTGATATGTGTCAGGGTGTGAGCAATTGACAAGAACTGTGTGTAAACAACTTACTTCTAACCATAATTCTCACTTTATACTTCTTTTTGAATTGTTCATGTTACTAATATTATATATATTTGGAGTATTAAATGTTCAGAGACCAGAAATTGCTGCTTGGGATTTTACACTAAGAATGTTTAATGCTTTAGTGACATTTTGTTGCGACCATTTGAACACCAACTATTGGATCATTTATTTTAAATGCTTTAATATCTTTGTTGAACATAGCAAAGCAATGCCTTACCAATGCAATAAACCTGAATATAATATTTCTTACAATAATTTGGACATTAAACTGCTTGTCATGTAAGGAAAAAAAATAAAATGTTCAGAGACAGGAATAATAATGTGGTCCAGTAATGAAAGGAATATTGGAGGAACCGAAAACATCAATGATGAGGTAGATATTGAGTAGAATTTTAAAGGAGAGCAAAGTGGAAAAGAATAATAAAGACCATATATTAGGGAACAGGAAGTAAGGAACATTAGTGAGGACAGGATAATGTCGGAACAAGAAATAGTGCACCAAATCGGCAGGCAGAGGAGTTTTCTAAAAATGAAGGCACAAACTTAGAATGTTGCTCAGAAGAATATCTAAAGGAGTGAGTCTGCAGCTGAGAATATATTTCTTAGCAAAAGTGGCAATAAAGGAATGATGGAGATCAGTTGAGCTATAGATCTTGACGTTGATCTTCAGACCATAAAGGAAACTGAGCTTATTCACCTGAACCTGAGTGGATTGCCAGGATGAGGAAGTAAAGTGGAGTGCTGAGGTGCAAATAGTTTTTAACAGATTGCTTTGATTTTGCCAATGTTGACTTGGATCTTCATTCAAGACTTGTCAACTAAGCAGTGACATCCAATATGGCCAGTGATAATGAAAGGAGAAGGCATTGCAGTAGGTTTGTTAGTATTATTCAGAGGAATTAATGGCCTATCATAAGTAAAGGTTATTTGAGCAGGCAGGCTGGACCATATGACTGGAAAGAAAGGAACCGTTGGAGATACCACAGCCTTCTGCATTTTCCTTCAATTCAGAGCAGATCAAGAAGGCTGAAAGGTGTTCTAACTATTCTGAGGCCAATTAAGACTCTTAATTGTCTACATAATAGCCTCATTCCATGCCTAACAGAGGAACCCACTTATGAGAATGGTGGACCCCAGAGTAAGAGTTCCTTCTGAACGTCAGATTAATTTCCCTTTTTCTCTCTCACCATGGCCAGCCAAGGATGCTGTAGTGAACCTACTCAATTAATCATATTTCTGCAGCTCCATTTCTGATCTATGGTCTTCATTGCAATGCATGACTGACAATCGCTGCCATTCCCTGTGCTATCCTAGCTTCGAATTCATCAGCAACTCTCAGAGGTTCAAGGATCTGAGCATGGATTTAAACAGGAGCGTAGGGTGGGATGGTGGTAATAGTGAGTAGGGAATTGCTGGAATTTGCTGGAATTGTTGGATCCAAGAATTTTGATGGAAGCAAGTAAATACCCAATTGAGACAATCCCAATCAGGCATTCCAAAAATAGCCACAGTGGGTTTCTACCTAACAGATGGGCCTGCCATCAGGACCATCCAATTCCCTCATCAAAACTCCCAGAAATACATTCAAGCTAGAAAGATGGTGACAGTGGGGAAGATCACATAGAAGTCAACTGTCGAGAGTGCTGGAAAAGCACAGCAGGTCAGGCAGCATCTGAGAAACAGCAGAATCGACGTTTCAGGCATAAGCCCTTCATCAGGAACCTCCATTTCATAAGTGGGTTCTCATAAGTTGGGCATGGAATGAGGTCATTATATAGACAATAAAGAATCTTAATTGGCCTCAGAATAGTTAGAACACCTTTGAGCTTTCTTGACCTGGTCCATCATACTAACCACATGGTCCAGCCTGCCTAGCCAAATCATCAGACTTATGCCCAAAATGTCAATTCTCCTGCTCCTTGGATGCTGCCTTACCTGCTGTGCTTGTCCAGCACCACTGTCTTGATTCTGATCTCCAGCATCTGCAGTCCTCAGTTTCTACTGGCTGTCAACTGTGTCAATCATATTTGATAAGTATACGGAGGAGTAGTGAACTATTTTCTCATTCACAAATTCAATTAGTGGGGACCTTGATCAGGGTAGCCATGGTGCGCCAAAAAGATGGTCAGAAGATTGAATGGTTTCAAAGAGGGGGGTGTTGCAAATATGCAAATGCCACTAGGAGGTGCAGAAATATTCAAAGACCTCAAAGAGGAAGGAAAAATTGGAGACAAGGTGGTAGTTAGGGAGGAGAGAGAGAAGAGTGCTTTTTTTTAAAGGAAGTTTGATAACACCAATCTCGAAGTGCAAACTTTGGGCGTTGAGAATTTATACAAGTTTCCACAAATATCCTGTTATAACTATGTTTGTAAGTGCCAGTGTTTATTATTCAACCCAATTATTTCTCCTTCTTGATACAGACCATAGGGCTGCTCTCAATAGAAAGAGACAACTGGTGGTAGTTTAATCAGTGGACCACTGTGCACTCGGCAAGAGGAAGGGTTGAGAAGGAGAGTCCATCATATTAACCTCAGCTGGTGTGGAAATTGAAGGCACAATGTTAGCTTCACTCTGCATTACAAACCAGCCATCCAGCCAACTAAGCTAACCAAACCCCTTGATACAAATGTATGTGTTCGCTATCACATAAAAGGAAAAGCACAAAGATGTAACACCTTTCATAGCAACTGGACATTTCAAATCACTTTGTAGCCAATTAGGTACTTTTGAAGCAAAGGTATTTTAGTCACTGTCAGAATGTAAGAAACTTGGAAACCAATTAATGCACATCAAGACGCCAAAAGAAATGTGGTAATGACCAGATAATCTGTTTTTTTATATAATGTTGTTTGAGTGATAAATATTGGTAGACATGAGGGATAACTCCCCTGCTCTTCTTTAACTTAAATATTGTCCTGTGTTTTTTTTTTCTCTGTTTGCCTTAGAAGGCAGCCAAAGTCTCAAGTTAATGGCTCCACCTGAAAAATGACATATTCAACACTCAATACTACATAGGAACATCAGCCAAAGTGCATCACCAAAGTGAATCCTTAATCATTTTATTTTTCAGCTAGTTCAATTGAACATTACAAAACATTGTTGTGTCATGATGGCAGCAAAGCATAAATATGTTACACATGGAATAAGCAAACAAGTTATTGCAAACTAAAATGAAGGGTGGTGCTGCCCATGATGATGATAGCAATAGAACAAGAATAAAAGGTGCAAATGAAGTTGAGAGGGACTTAAGGATGAGCTAAGTAGTGCTTATGCTAATGATATGGAATAATGAATAAATTATTAAAATCCAAAGGACACACAGCTGTTGAAAATATTGAAGTGATAGCATTCATATGGACATGACTGATGGATCAAAGAGTGTTTTGTAACATTCAGGCAGGAGCTATGGTTTTCTGTTTGCCAATCGACATGAGAGTGTAAAAAATATTAAAGTGGTGTGTCATTAGAGAGTGCTTTCAGTTTATCTGTATCACCATTTCTCCACAAATAAATAAATTATTGTTAGAGGAAGTTCAGAAAAACAAATGCAAATTCTGAACCCTCTTGTTAGTGGCATTAATAAAAAGCTTGCACATGCGCATTCAAACCAAATAAATGGCTATTCCACCAGACTTCATGAACCTATAGAATGACCAGAGTCAGATTATATCAGCGTGTCAAGTGATGAGGGAATTGTTTGAAGGTCATGGCGTCCTGGGTGGGTGTGGAAATAGTGTAGGGGTATAAAACAACCTTAAGTACACTCAGCACATTTGAAGTAGGAAAAAAAGTCTGTAGAATGTGCGATTTGCATACAAGTTTATTTCTGGATATTTCATGTCCTTGCAAGAACAGAGCATGTGTATCAGAAGTCCATACGATGGTTCAAACAGTAGTATGGACAGAGATTTTAAACTGACATCATAGAACAAGTGCACAAACATTTAAAAGCACTGCATTTCAACAAGTGTCAAAACTAACATTTAAAAAAAATCTCTTTTCTCCTCTCCAGCCTTCCACTGAATTCACAGAACACTTACTTTCCATATAATGCAGGACTTTGTGCTAGAGAAATTCTACCACTGACTGAGAGGGTGGAATTAGGATAAAAATTCCAGATTATATGACAGTGACTGTTTGATTGAAATTCCAGAAAAGGATAACAAAGATATAATTAGAAGTTGCCCTATCATCATGAATAGATCGCTATACTATTATTAATATCTCATATTAATGAGATATCAGGAAATTGTACAAGAAAAATCTTGTAGGCTTTTAATGCACCAGCAGGAGCTTATGCAGATTGGGATACCTGTGACAAAATGTGTGAAACGCTTCAAAGCAAAGTGTGAACAAATGCACAGAAGTAACTTTTACCTATTCCTTGACACTAAGTGGGTCAATTGAACAGATGCTTGATTGACTTGACTTTGTGATAAATCAGGAGTGCTAGAAAAAATGGTAAATCAGGAGTGCGAGCAAAGATGAGACAGATGAACATTTGGACTTCAGTAATCATAACACTAAATTTCAGATTGTAATTGATGCTATTTCAACTTATTAAAGTTTTTAAGGTTTCATAAAGCTTAATTTTCTATGAACATTATTGCTAGGAGTAAGGTTAAAGTGCAGTAATTTTGCATGCTGCATTAATGAAGCCACCATCAGGGCACTCTTAAAATTTTTAGTGGGAGTGAATTGATGTGACCTTTATTAACTTCCCAATCCTACATTTATGTCAGAATCTTTGCTTGTTGGTAAAAATGGAATTGCTCCTTGTAAACTGTTCAGGTTAATTTTCTCACAGAGAAGACCAATTGAGCTGCTGTTCAACAAAACAAGATGGCATATGAAATCAAGTGGAAACGTTCACAACTCACATTTATATAACTTCATTAATATAAATAACATACCATAGATAGGAGGGAAGGAAACTAATGGTGAATTGCATTCAAGGTTTGGTAAAATAACTGGAGTGATTTTTAAAAGCTGTCAAGAAGTGGAAACTTTAAGGAATGCATATCAAAGGGTTAAACCCAGACACCAAAGAGTCTTTTAGCCTTTGGTAGTGCAGGGTTGAGTGGTTGGCTGGTGGAACAGTAATGGTGGTAAAGGATAAGGTAGCCCAGTAGTTAGCACTGCTGCCTCACAGCACCAGGGACCCGTGTTCAATTCCTGCCTTGGGCAACTATCTGTGTGGAGTTTGCACATTCTCCCTGTGTCTGTGTGGGTTTCCTCTGAGTGCTCCGGTTTCCTCCCACAGTCCAAAGTTGTGCAGGTTAGGTGAATTGGCCATGCTAAATTGCCCGTAGTGATAGGTGCATTAGTCAGGAGTAAATGTGGGGGAATGGGTTTGTGTGGGTTGCTCTTCGGCGGGTTGGTGTGGACTTGTTGGGCCGAAAGGCCTGTTTCCACACCGAAGGGAATCTAATCTAACTGATCCAAATCATAGAGTAGTTTATTGGATGTAGCATTGAGCTCTGTGGAGGTTGGAGAGTGACAGCAGGGCAAGACATGGAGATATTCTGAAACAAGGATGAGGAGATAAAAAGTAATGCATTGAGAATGGGGAGTTAACATAAAAGATCAGTAAAAACACAAGTTCTAAGCGAACAGAACTTAATAGGGCACAGCATGTGTACACCAACTCAACAAATATGGAGAGTGGAATACCAGCAGGCCAAACCTTGTAGAAATTATACAGGAGTTATCAAATACACAAATAAGATCTTCAAAAACAAAATGGCCGGCATAGAAATGGGAGTGTTCCATTATTGGAAGCAAGTGGTGTTTGTGATGAAGAGGATACAAAGTCTAATGCTAAACTCAAGGTCAAACAGAAAATTATAGTTTTGTCATGACCAGTAAAGGCACACATGATAAAACTGCATTTTCCTTTTAAATGGCCACTGATAAATTGTTATGATTCGGAGATGCCGGTGTTGGACTGGGGTGTACAAAGTTAAAAATCACACTAGCTTTCGGAGCGAAGCTCCTTCACAACCACCTGATGAAGGAGTGTCGCTCCGAAAGCTAGTGTGCTTCCAATTAAACCTGTTGGACTATAACCTGGTGTTGTGTGATTTTTAACTTGATAAATTGTTAAGTTAGTTGTCAAGGGAGTCAAGTGATCAATGCAACCTCAGTCCAGATTACCAAGATTCCATGATTTGGAGATGCCGGTGTTGGACTGGGGTGTACAAAGTTAAAAATCACATAACACCAGGTTATAGTCCAACAGGTTTAATTGGAAGCACTAGCTTTTGGAGCACCGCTCCTTCATCAGGTGATTGTGGAGGACACAATTTTTTTTTTAAGATTAGATTCTCTGCAGTGTGGAAACAGACCCTTCGGTCCAACCAGTCCACACCGACCCTCCGAAAAGTAACCCACCCAGACCCATTTCCCTCTGACTAATGCACCTAACACTATGGACAATTTAGCATGGCCAATTCACCTAACCTGCACATCTATGGACTGTGGGAGGAAACCCACGCAGACACGGGGAGAATGTGCAAACTCCACACAGGCAGTCACCCGAGGCTGGAATTGAACCTGGGACCCTAGTGCTGTGAGGCAGCAGTGCTAACCACTGAGCCACCGTGCCGCCCCCTAAGGCAGAACACGTCCGATGCTCAACTCGTCAATCACTAGTTCCGACGTGCCACATCAAGGAACCATAATGACCTCTTCAGGAGACAGACACGTGCTGCAACCGACAGGGTACCCTTCGTTCTTCAGCACTTCCCAGGAGCTGAAAAACTACGCCATGTTCTTCGTGACCTGCAACACATTATCAATGAGGATAAGCACCTCACCAAGACCTTCCCCACACCTCCTCTACTTGCTTTTAAACAACCACCAAACCTCAAACAGATCATTTTTCGTAGCAAACTGCCCGGCTCTCAGGACAACTCCACACAACCCTGTCACGGTCGGCTCTGTCAGACGTGTCAGAGTGTGGACATGGATACCACTATTACACATGGGGACACCTCCTACCATGTACATGGCAGGTACTCTTGTGAAGAGAAAATGAGGTCTGCAGATGCTGGAGATCAGAGATGGAAATGTGTTGCTGGAGAAGCGCAGCAGGTCAGGCAGCATCTAGGGAACAGGAGAATCGACGTTTCGGGCATTAGCCCTTCTTCAGGTACTCTTGTGACTCAGCCAGCGTTGTCTATCTTATACGATGCAGGCAAGCATGCCCTGGGGCATGGTACATTGGGGAAACCAAGCAAAGGCTACGGCAATGAATGAATGGGCAACACACAGCAATCAACAGACAGGAGTGTTCCCTCCCAGATGGGGGGCATTCGACCTCGGCCCTTCGGGTGACCATCCTCCAAGGCGGACTTTGGGACAGGCAGCAGCAAAAAGTGGCGAAGCAGAGGCTGATAACTAAGTTCGATACCCATAGGGAGGGCCTCAACCGGGACCTTGGGTTCATGTCACATTACAAGTGACCACCATTGCACTATACACATCAACCAGATACTCCTACACACACTCTCTCTCTGTCACACGCAGACAGGCACTCCTATACACATATACACACGGACACACATACACACAGTTGCGCACACAGACACCCACACACACCCTTACAGACACACAAACTCCCACACTCCCTCACAGACTTAAGAGACATTGCACTCACTACACACGCACATACACTTCCTCACACCCACAACCCCCAACCCAGACAGACACACATACACAGACAGACAAAGACCCACATGCACACATATATTTTGGAGGGTGAATTTGTACTTGCAGGGTTATATTGTACTTTGCTAAAAAAAACTTTGCTCAAAAACTGCATGAATTCATGTAAAACTCTGTTATCTCACTTTTTAGATTAGAATCAATCTAAACAATCATGGCATGACAGAGAACACAGGGGGCTAACACCTTCAACATATTGTCCAGCTAACACCAATTGTTACGCTAACCTGAGAATGCAACTTTTAAAAAAAGGTTTTGTGATTTACACATGAAAGTGGTGAAACTATCATGGTATTTGAACAGATGAAAGACTCAACAGACAATCAAGGTATTTTTCAATGTATAATATCAGTTACATCACACTAAATGTTTGTTATAAATTCTGTGTCTTACAATTGTGTCCTCCACAACCACCAGATGAAGGAGCAGCGCTCCGAAAACTAGTGCTTCCAACTAAACCGGTTGGACTATAACCTGGTGTTGTGTGATTTTTAACCAAGATTCCAGAAACTCTTGAAATGAACCAGATTAGGTGGATGTCTCCTAACCTGAATGGCCACATTTAAAGAGCATGCCTTGCTGGAATTCTTGCCTGCCACTATAAAGCTCAATCTTGGCTCTTCATTGTGCTAAAAAATACAGAAAATTCCTGGGAATTGCAAATCCCATTCTCAAAAACAAGGTGTTCAATTTTATAAGGGATTGTGGGTTTTGATTTGTGCATGACCTAGCCTTCACAGAGACTGTTCTTGGACGCAGCTGGCCATTTCAAGGTCCACTTGGCTCCACTGAAATATTTCAATCTTCCCAAGTCTCAATGTATCAGAAATTGCAAATGTTACACCTTGTTCAAAAAAGGGTATCAGAATAAAGCAAGCAATGATGAGCCATTCAGTTTATCTTTGGTGAGTGGGCAACTTCTATAAACAGTAATGGACAAAATTAATAGTCACATAAACAAATGTAGGTGAATTAAAGAAGGCCATGTAGACCACGTAAGAAAAAAAAAAATTTCACCAACTTGAGGGAGCTTTCAAAGAGGTGATGCAAAGGATAAGACCATACTTTTGAATTGGTGTGTGTAGTTTTCATTGCAGAAGATGTAAGATCTGTTAGAAATTTTGAACATCATAAGTGGTCTGGACAGATTAAATAGGAAGAAAATGTTTGTGAAAGTGTCAAGGATCAAGAATGAGAGAGCACAATTTAAAATAATCAGTACAAGTAGAAAGCAATAATACTCAGACAAGCATACACAAACTGCAGCTTGCTTGCAGAGGCATGCCCGATTCCCATCTAAATCCAAAGCCTCTTCCCTTTTTTGAACATATCTGGCCAACCTCCTAAAATAAAAACACCCTGGAACAAAAATCTGACCTTCTGGGGCACTTTTCTTTTCAGATTGTGTTTGCAAAGCTAAAAAAAATCCTATTTCTGCACTCCTGACCCAGGAGTGAAAATCTAAGCCTTAATGTTTAGGTTTGCACTGTTAAAAAGGAAAGTGAAGAGACAGAATATGCACAATGCTCCAGGTGCCCTTCAGAAGGTGTTTAAATCTTTCTCCTCATAAGTGTGAAGGACCACCAAATGTTTTTTATTAATTTATCCACAGGCATTGAACATGACTGAAACTGAAACTGTTTTCATTCTAACACTCAGAAGAGACCAGCAGCCCATCTGAAAAATAATACCAAAAAGACAGCATCTGATAAAAGTAAATGCTGGGCCCCCTTTACATTCCGAGAACAGAAAAGTGAGAAAGACTTTTAAAGTCTTCCAAGCAAATTCCAAAGCTTCAAGTTCACCAATAAACAAATTGGATCTCCTTCCTTATAAAATAGCCATAAGTGTGTGTCTACATGAGTTACAGAATAGTTTACTCGTTCTTTCAAAGTAAACCTGCAATTAATCTTGGGAACATGATCCTAACCCTGAACTTATCTGAAATACCATTTAAAAGTAGGAAAGAGCTTGCTTCTTCAGTGGACTTTCAAACATACTTTTTGTTTCATTCATTCTTAGGACATAGGCATCATCTGCTCACCAGTATTTATTATCTATCCATAGTTATAGAGTTTTAGAGTCATGGATTCATACAGCAGAAACAGACCCTTTGGTCCAACTCATCTGCACTGACCACACATTCCAATCTGACCCCCATTCCCATTTGCCAGTATTTGTCCCATATTCCTCTAAACCCTTCCTTTCACATCTGCACACAGATGCCTTTTAAATGTCGTAATTATACCAGCCTCCACCACCTCCTCTGGTGGCTAATTCCATACACACACCAACCTCTATGTGAAAACATTACCATTTAGGTCCTGTTTATATCTTTCCCCTCTCACCTTAAAACTATGCCCTCTTTTTATGGACTCCACCACCCGAGGAAAAAGACCTTAGCTATTCAACCCTATCCATTCCCCTCATGATTTTATAAACCTCATTAAGATCACCCCTCAGCCTTTGATGCTCCAGTTGCCCTTCAGAAGGTGGTGATGAGCTACCTTCTTGACCGCTGCAGTCCATGCACTGTAGGTTGACCCACAATACCCTTAAGGGAGGGAATTCCAGGATTGCGACCCAGTGGCAATGAAGTACTGGTGATATACACTCCAACCTCTCACCCTCGGAACGCGCAGCCCTCCACTCCCTCCGTTCCAACCCCAACCTCACCATCAAACCAGAGTTTCAACTTTGATCTCCAGCATCTGCAGACCTCACTTTCTCCTCCCTGATATACTTCCAAGTCAGGATGATCAGTGGCTTCGAGGGGAACTTGCAGGTGATGGTGTTCAAAAGTATCTGCTGCCCTTGTACTTCTAGACAGAACTAGTCATTCATTTTGAAGTTACTGACCAAGGATCTTTGGTGAATTTGTGCAGTGCCTCTTGTAGAGTGTTTACACTAATGCTTTGGAGCATCAGTGATTGAGGGTTTGGATGCATATAGATATGATGTCAATCTAGCAGACTGCTTTTTCGTGCGTAGTGTCAAGCTTCTTGAGTGTTGTTAGAGTTGTACCTATCCAGTGGTATTCCATCACAATCCTAACTTGTGCTTTGTAGATGATGGACAGGCATTGGGAAATCAAGAATTCAGCTATTTATCTTGCCCCGATCTGCTCCTGTGGACACTGCGTTTACATGATGACTCCAGTTGTTTCTGGTCATTAATAAATCTGAATGTCGATATTGAGAGATTCAGTGATGTTTACACCATCAAATGTCAAGTGGCGGTGGTTAGATTGACTCTTATTGGAGATGGTGATTGACTCGCATTTGTGTAGCACAAATGTTACTTGCCACTTGTTAGCCTAAGCTTGGATATTGCCCAGATCTCATTGCATTTGAACTGCTTCAGTATCTGAGGAGTTGTAAATGGTGCTGAACATTGTACAACCATCAGTGAATTACCTACAAACACCCCACTTCTGATCGTATGATGTAGAGAAAGTCAGTGAAGCAGCTGAAGATGGTTGGGGCTAGGACACTATCCTAAGGAACTCCTACAGAGAAGCCTTGGAGCTGAGATGACTGACCTCTAACATCCACAACTACCTTCCGATGTGCCAGTTATGATTCCAACCAGTGGAGAGTCTGCTCCCTCACGCCTAATGATTCCAGTATTGCTAGGGCTTCTGATGCCACATTGGCAGAGTATGGCCTTGATATCAAGGGTTGTCATTCTCATCTCACCTCTGGAATTCTGCTCTTTTATTCAGCTTGAGGTCAGGAGTGGGTAGCCCTGGTGAAACCCAAACTGGGCATCACACCACAGTTTATTGCTGAGCAAGAGCTACTTGATAACACTGTTGATGACACCTTCCATGACTTTACTGATGATTGAGAGTAAACATGGGGGGTGCTAATTAGCCAGGTTGCATTTGCTTGTTTTTATGTACAGGTCATACCTGGGCAATTTTCCACATTGTCGGATAAATGCCAGTGTTGTAAATACACTGGAAGAGCTTGTTTAGGGAGCAGAAAGTTCTGGAACACGGGTCATCAGTACTATTGCCAGAATGTTGTCAGAGCCCATGGCCTTTGAAGTATCCACTGTCTCCAACTGTTTATTGATATCTTGTGAAGTGAATCAAGTTGGCTGAAGAAAGGTATCTTTGATGCTGGGGACCACTGGAGGAGGCCAAGACAATCATCTATCTGGCACTTCTTGCTGAAGGCTGTTGTGAATGTTTAAGCCTTAGCTTTTTCAATGGTGTGTTAGACTCTTCCATTATTGAGGATGGGGATATCTCCTCTTTCAGTGAGTTATTTAAATGTCCACCACCATTGACTGCTGAATGTGGCAAGACTGCAGAATTTAGATCTGATCCATGGGATCTTAGCTCTGTCCATCACTTGCTGTTTATGCTGTTTAGCATGCAAGTAATCCTGTTTGGTAGCTTCACCAGGTTGACACCTCATGTTCAGATATTTCTGTTGCTGCTCCTGGCATACACTCATGCACTCTCTATTGAACCATGGTTGATCCTCTGGCTTGTTGGTAATGGTTAAGTTGAATATGCCAAGGCTATGAGATTGCAGATGGTGTTGGAGTACAATTCTGCTGCCATTGATGACCTCAGTGCCACACGGATGTCCAGTCTTGAGTTACTAGATCTATTCGAAATCTGTCCCACTTAGCATGGTGATAGTGCCACACAATACGGTGGAGGGTATTCTCAATGTGAAGGTGGGACTTTGTCTCCAAAATGACTGTGGTAGTCACGCTTCCCAATACTGTCATGTACAGATGCATCCAAGGATGTCGGTCAAGTATGTTTTTCCTCTTGTTGGTTCCCTCACCACTTGCTGCAGACCCAGTCTAGCAGCTATGCCCTTTAGGACCCAACCAACTCAATCAGTAGCGCTGCTGCTGAGCCACTTTTGCATACTTTTCCTTGTTTATTATATTTATGTTTGAAAATGAGTCAATTTAACTTGGTTTTCTTGAGCCAAAGAAAGTGTGAATTTGTTAATCACTAAAATACATGGCAAAATAACATAAATGTCAGAATAGAAAGGACAAGTGTTTAAATAGATGACAATTTAAAAAAAAGATTTCCAAACCTGTCTTTTGTGTGTCCATTGGAGTAAATGGTGGAATGTGGCCATTTCAACTGTGGGTTTTGACTGCTGACTTGCTTTCAGCAATCCAGAAGAGTCAGATTTTCTGTTTCTTTCTTTTTTACCTACATGCATAAGCCTGTGAAATAGATATCCTCAGCTGTAGCCTTCACAGTACACTCTGGCCCAGTGCTACTGGAACACCAGACCAGCAGACACCTACCAGAGGTGCACAGATTTTGAACATCTTCTCTTGTGTAATTCTGGAAGGGAGAAATACAGACACATCCTTCTGCCATCCCGCTTTCTGTAACTTCACATAATGTCCACAATTTGGGGACAAAACTCACCGAAAATGATTTAGGTCTCTTCTTTGAAGTGGTACTCTGAAATTCCTTGACACCTTTCCAAATGTAACATTCCGGAATATGTCTTAAGACTAAGTGTAATCTGCACAGAAATTACATTTTCAGCTACCTCTGTCCTGTATTATTTTTTAAAAAACACAGCAAAAATAAAACAATCAACCTTACTTGGAAAAGTCAAGGTACGTGTTGATGGAATTCATAGAATTCCTACAGTATGGAAACATGCCATTCAGCCCAACAAGTCAACTCCTATCCTCTGAAGAGTAACCCACCCCACTACCCTATTACTTTACATTTACCCCGACTAGTGCATCTAACCTACACATCCCTCAACACTTTGGGCAATTTTAGCATAGCCAATTCACATAGCCTGAACATTTTTTGATTGTGGGAGGAAACCCATGCAGACACAGGGAGAATGTGCAAACTCCACACAGACAGTCACCTGAGGCTGGAATTGAACCCAGGTCCCTGGTAATCTGAGGTAGTAGTGCTAACCACCGAACCACAGTTCTTTCTGAACTGAGCACAGCAACAGGTTAATATACCAGAACTACTGAAACATTTGCTCACTGAATCATTTTACATTGCTTAAAGCAGAAAAAAATAACAAGTTTATATATACAAACATTTACCAGGGTTTCAAGATATCTACACTATGGTAGGCACCAGTTAATTGCAATGAAGAATAAATCAACAAAAGTGAAAAGTCACACCAAATCCGTAGGAGCCTTAAAGAGATATGGAGAACTATTTATTTTGACACTCTGTTTCCAGAAATTTCTGTCTTTAGTCAAGATATAAAATTTGCTCAGTGATTTGGTTTTCACCTCGGTATTAGAAGGTTGTAGCTTCAAACTCAAGTACATAAACTAAATGGATACTATGATACAGTTCTGAGGGACTGCTGTTTTATCAAAGATGTGACATTAAATTGAATCCCATCCCTCAGTATATAAAGAAGAGTAGAGAAGCCTTTGTGATGTTCTGACCAATGGAACCGATCTATCATTGACAAAACAGTTTCCCTGGTTAGGTATATTATTGCTGCTTGCGGGACCTAAAAATGTTGCAACTGGCTCTAGTGTTTCATCATATCGTGCTTCAAAGAAATTAGGAGAAAGTGAGGACTGCAGATGCTGGAGAGTTAGTGTTGAAAGGTGTGGTGCTGGAAAAGCACAGCAGGTCAGGCAGCATCCGAGGAGCAGGAGAGTCCATGTTTTGGGTATGAGCTCATGCCCGAAATGTTGACTCTCCTGCTCCTCAGATGTTGTGTGACCTGCCGTGCATGTCTAAGACCACACTTTTTGATTCAAAGAAATTGCCTCAAGGAAATGCTGTTTACCATTCTGAGGACTTGAAAATCGCTATATAAATCCAAAGTTCGTTCTTAGTTATTTTGAGAGCGTTTTTTTTGCACACTTCCTTTTTCAATGTAAAATGACAAAACATTCAATGCAAACATGTATATGAGATAAATTATATGAATTTGATCCTCTTACCTTTCAAGCCTTGTTGCTGTGCACTCGACAGCAGACATTGGAAAATAGGTTGAATTTAAATAAGTCAGAGAGAAGCTTGTACAGTGTTAATGTCACTGGCCTGGTATTCCAGAGCTCCAGGAATGGGGCTCAGCTGTTGGAATTTGAATTCAATTTAAAAATCTAGAATAGCAAGTTAGTCTCAATGATGGTGACCATGATAATTATCATCAGTTGTTGGAAAAATCCACCACTTATAAATCAAGAGAAGGAAATCCAATGCCCTTATTTAGTCTTACCTATATGTGACACCATGCCCACATCAATGTGATTGACTTTTACCTAAATAGCCTAAATAGGTCACTTAGTTCAAGGGTAATTAGGCCTGGGTACAGAGTGTTGCAGAATGGCACATTCTAAGGTCTAGTGGGATGTACTGAAGCTCTGGTTGGCACTGGGGGAAAGACCACAGTTAAAGGTCTTTCCGCCAAATTAAAACATCCATCCAGTTGTCAGGTCCCCTTGTTACCTCAAAATCTAAATATTTCCTTCCTGCATGAATTCAACATGCCCTTGCTGTTAGTAACTGCAAGGTGGGATGTAAAACCTCAATGTCTCGGTTTCTTTTCCCCACTTTGGAAAAATTGCACAGATTTTAATGAGAACTTTTTGTGTGTGTACTTATTGATTTTTTTTATTAATAAAGTATATTTTTGCAAGAAAATAACTAAACAAAATTAGGGCTGACGAACAAATGCTGGACTTGTCAGCAATACCTCTATCCATGAAAGGATAATAAAATGTCAGAAATGTCCTTTCTTTTCAGAGGCCTAGAACATTTTAGAGGCTATTGCATTGCAAAGAAAAATGCATATCCACTTACATTATTGTAGTGGAGCCCACCTTGGAAGATTTGGATCCCAAAAAGGACTGCCTTTGTTTCTTACAAAGTGATACAACAGAGGAAGGGGGAGGGTACACATATCAGTTACATCTGAAAGGGGGGAACTAGGAACTCCTCCATGAGCTAAAAACCATTTAAGACAACCTTCCCTAGCCGACTGCTGAGTAAGACATATGCCTAGTAAAGTTCATTGCAATAACGACAATTTTGCAGGTTGGTGAGGATATTTAGTTTGATGTGCTTAATTTCTGAGCTGGTGTCAAACTAAATGAGAAATAAAAATCAAGAGGTAACTCATCTGATCAATCTTGACTGACGCTTCCTTCTTTTAGAATTAAAAATTAGTATGTTTGACACTAAAGGCACAAACAAATATGAACAGAAATTGGGATTCCCCAATATCTAACCTGGAACAATCAGGGCTAAATACATTAGAAGCTTGTACATAACACTGAAGAATTAAATAACATCTCCATATTTGAACTCAATTTACCAAGTGACTCAACAGCATTAATCCAGGTGAACAATGAACAGCTCCTTTGGTGTGAAGCAGCTAACCCCAAGAGCGTATGCAGAGGGAAGATGTGAGTTCCTGTGAATGTGCTTAAAAATTTGAAGAAATGATTAATCATTTAATTCTCAATCGCTGCACTGAGAGTAATATTAATCCCAGGGATGAATGAAGCTTTGGGCTAGAAAGGGTATAGGAGGTGATGAAATGGTAAGGAAGCAAGACGTAAGGATTCTTTTGAGAGTTGGGGAAGAGGGATATCTAACAACAGGAAAAGCAATCATTGCAAGAACTGTACTGCATGATTAATCAGTCTGTCAAAAAAACTGAGACAACATTTTTTAAAGATGAAAGAGATCTAAAGTAATGAGAGCAGGAGTTGTATGAAAGCTATCTCAGGATAACTAATATGATCATTAAATTAAATGAAGTCAAAAGGAAATGTAATCTGCATTGTTGACAGGAGCAAAATGAATTCAAAATAAATCCACATGCAAAGTGGCATGTTAAAATCTAAGGACTGCAATTAATTTTAGCAGAATTTAATACAAATGTGATACAGTAATTTCAAGAGAGAATAAAAAAAGATGGTTTACAAATGGCTGAATTTAAGGATTAGGGTAAGAGTTAGTATCATTTTCCTCCAGCAGTGTCTCAATGAATGAAAATTAGAAACGAGCCACCCTTTATTATGTGTCTTGTTTCCACGCATTTGCTCTCAGGAGAGCTGACCTATTTTCTGCTGTTAACAACTAACATTAACTCCAGTTAGTTTTGTGTGCTGAGATAGCTTTCATACAACTAACATTAATTTCACCACATCTCTCTTTTATCACAATCAGAACTCCTTTTGCCTTTTACTCTGGGTACCCTCACCATCTGTTCCATTGCTCCTCTTCCCCCTCTCTCAACAGCATAAAAACAATTATTTTCCAACTCCTTTCAGTTCTAAAGAAGAGTGATAACATACTCAAAATGTTGACTCTTGTTTGTCTTTCCCCAGATGCTGCATTTCTCCGGCACTGACTGTTCTTTATACCAGAAATGTTCAACGGTTCAAACCTTTTAAAAAGGAACTTGTGCGGTTTTCCAATTCTATTGACTTTGCCAGGAGACTCTTATTCTGAGATGGGATCCCCTAGCTCTAGACACTCTTTCAGTGATCTACCTTGTTCAACCCTTAAAGAATTTTTCATCTTTGTGCCTTTAAAAACCTCTAAAGTGGCCGAGCAAGCCACTTTCCCCATGGGTAATTAATGCTGGACAATAACTGTTAACTTTTCCGTGGATGAATAAAGATAAAGTGTCCTCTGCCTCCTACCAATTAATCCTATTTTGGGGAATACAAAAGCAGAGACCTTTCAAAAAACAGAACAGGGCTTGTACAAGGAAACCTTTGCAAAAAACAGGTAAGAGAAAAATTGAAGACACTTCCTGTGAGGAAGGACACATATGCCTTGGAGGTAGTGGAGCAAAGATTCATTGGATGGCTTCCTGAGATAAAAGTCTTGACCTATAAAGCTGAGTATATTGACCTTAAGCTGTCTGGAGTTTAGAAAAATGAAAGTCAATCTCATTCAAACATCTAAGATTCTGAAGGCCCCTGACGGAGATGCTGAGATGTTGTTTCATCTGGTTGGAAAAGCGAAAACAAGGATCTGATTAATTATGATTGAGGTAAGGACAGTTTACTTCAATCTGAAGATTGCGAGTCCTTGGGATTCTCCACCTCACTAGCATTGCAGATGCAACGTTAGGGAATATGTTCAAGGTTGTGATGGAATCTTGATCTCTCTGATAATCAAGAAATATGGAGAATGAGCAGGAAAATGGAATTGAGGTGGATGATCAACCATGATCAGATTGAAGGGCAGAGCAGGCTTAGATGCCAGATGGTCTATTCCTATTCCAGATTATTTTCTTCTTACAGGAAGACAGGAACAAGAGTGGGTCATTTAGTTCATTGAGCCTACTCTGCCATTGTGACTGTTTTAGCAATTCAAGGCACTTTTATCCGCACTGTGGATCATAACAGTGTGAAAATGTTCTTTTTTTTATTAGACTGGGTTATATACAGTAAATGTATTCTCTTTTAATTTATAAGGAAACCTATATGTATAATTTACTGTCATAACAATTAAAAAGTTGAACATGCAATAAACTGGCAAGGATGTCTGTTTTTGGAAAAGAAACATGTTGTGGTCAAATGACAATGGGGAATGAGAAGAAGTATTTCACACTTTCTTAACAGATCCTAATAATGTTCATGTTGACTACTACTCACTGCAACTGCACCCACACTCATAAAGATACATATACAATTTACTAAAAAAAGAATATTATCTTTAAAAGATGGATTCACTGTAACTACATGTTTGCAACAATAAGTTTCTCTTATTCTATTCCAGTCGATGCCCTGGTATCCTTCCTTCAGTGCAGAGTTCAAAGCAAAGTTGTGCCTTTGCCAACTTGTGGCTTTAAAGTATGTGGTCCCAGGCAGGAGCTTTTCTCTTCATACTTATAGATGTTATTGTTCTGTCTGCTAAGAATATTCCTTGTTGAGGTGGAGAGGCAGGATGAATGCAGGCTGTTTGCTCTCACATCTGCTCCATAAGGACAGTTAGCTGGAAGCTGATATGCTCCAGTGAAGCCCTCCATAAAGGCACAACATTTTACAGGCAGGCCAATTGCTTCATGGTGGAATTTCTTCTCAAAGTGAGTAGAAGTCCTATCCCCAGGAGCTACTGCCGTATCTAAATGTTTGACAGTTCTAGTCGTCCCATTAGAGGTCAACAGTAGAGGTCTACTGCTGGGGCTACAGAAATTAACATGAGGTAAATCATGGCTTCCCTAGAAAGTTAAATGCCAGTGCTTTTAGGACTGGGATGGATCCCAGATTCCAGGAGGCAAAAAGGGTAGGGGAACCTGGATTTGTACAGTAGGTGTTGTTGAAAGAAGTGGGGTGGTGGGTGACATCTTGGAAGGGAGCCCTTAATTCATGAAGAACACTGCCGCCTGTCATCCAAATGAGGTAGTCCTTTCCCTTCTGCCCTATTCAATAAAGAGCATTAAAAATTATGTGCCCACTCCCACTTAAGTGACCACACCAACTGCATTTTGTATTTGACATTATATTATTCAGGACAATAGGTTTGCTAATAAGTCGAAGTGACCTTTAGTTGCTCATAAAAATATGGTGGATGGGCTGCCAACTTTGACATGTGCCCAGCTGGAGAATTACAAGGATTCACCTCAGGAACAAGTGACTAAACAATACAATGGTCACTTGATCCATTTCACATGATCCCTTTCCTCTCAGCTCTTCTTCTGATAACATGAGGGGCATGGGAAAGGACAATCTAACCCACACAGTGAAATTTAATTGAAATAGATTTACAAGTTATAGAATTTGGGGAATGGGATGGATACATCTGTATTAACAGCAGAGTAGGGCTGAAGTAAATTGCTGTGAAGCTAATCAGAATGCCCAAAGGAGTGAGTAACAGGAATGCAGTCCCTCAAATATCAATGCAAATGCACCAAGAGGTTCAATCAAATTATGAGGTCAAGAAAAATGTGACGCCCTATGTCATTGTGGAATGAACACTGTGGTGTAGATCCATAGCATTCCTTAGAGTAAAATGCTATTCAACTTGCTACACAACCAAGCAAGGAGGGACAGTCTCAGTAAGTCACGACAAATATTTTAGTTTATTTCTTAGTGCATAGCTTTCACATTTCAACTAATATGCAGTTCACTACGGGTCATTCTCCTATAACACGGGTTTCGTCAATGCGATTTGGTTATGTCGCAATTGGTGAACTGGGGAACAATTGTTTTAAAAACGTGAACTTTCAAAGTGTGCATTGGATAAAATGCAAATACATTGTCAACACTTTATATTGCACGATTTTTGTGTAGCAGGGGGGTCACACATGAATGCAACTACCACGTAATAGCAGAATTACCTGTGGTTCAAAATTGAAAGCCAATTGCTAGATTTTCTTGAGTGAAAAAAGAGGAACTTTACTGATCCCAAGAAATATAATTTAACAAGTCAAACACTCCCACGCAAACATAAGCATAAAGCTTAAAAACACTTCAGTGTAAGTATTAAAAGGAAAATCAAGATAATACAGCTTAACAAAAAACCTTCATGTCGTTGGGGTGCATGAATTAGCCTAGTTGTTTAGTTGATGATTTGTGTTATCAACAGTGGCAACATTTTATAGATATCTTTGAATTCTCAGTGAATAGATTTTTTTTTAATCTGCTCCATCACTGAACATGTTTTTTTGAGAGACTGAGAAACATGGAAAAAGAGAGAGCAGCCTTCCAGTTTTCCTGTTGTTCGCTTGGAATATAGTACTTTTCGGTGTTCTGGTGCCTGGTTCATTGTTTTTCCCAAGCTGCATTATCTATAGGTGACTTTCAGTTCAACATATATATATAAAAGAAAGGTTCATATCAAACAAGAAATGTAGATCTTTGACACCGGTTTCAGCCATTTACTAATATGTTAACTTTAGTTCAGACGAGGCACATTTGTTAGTGGCCTCCTGAACTGGCCCATCCTGTGATAATATAATAATATTGAGCCATTTTAAGTCACTGCTTTTTCTTTTTAAAATCCATTTTATTTCATTATTTGTTCTAGGTATTTTAAGTAATGCGTGAAGTTGAAGCATTATAGTCCATTTTTTATCACCATCATAACCAATTTCACTCATTCCTCACTCTCTTCTGACATACCCATCTAGTCAGTCAATGTGCACCTACTTCGTATTTATATCTCACACTCTGAATTCACTACTGCCGTCTACAATTGGTATAATTCCCTTGTTTCCCCACAATCTGTTTGTCATGGTCATAATCCCTTGCTTTCTCCTCTTAAAGGCTAAAATATCACATACTCCAGGGTTGGGTAGAGAAGTGACATGGCTCTCCAATGATAGCTGCTTTGATAGCTAATTCCAATGGATACCTCTGGTCCAGAATGATTGAGTCTTGCTACAGGAAGTTGCACATTTCAGAAACAACTTGCTGTGAAAATTGGATTGTCATAAATCACTTGTGCTCAAACAGATCAAGAAAGCTAATCCATGCCTATAATCCCTCTGTTGAGAGTATTCCAGCCTTCATATTGGATCTTAATATCCATCCCCTTTGTCATAATGAACAACAAGAAGCTGAAGAGAAGGCCGTTGGTGATTCGCCTGTTGCTCTGTGTGCCTTTCTCTTTATCATTACAGGTTTGAGGTCGGTTTGCATGACCTGCCACCAGTTACAGAGAAGACTAACTGCAGGGAAGCACAGAACATGGTGAATTGAAGTCCAAGATAGATGAAATGATTTCCAAGAGGTTGGAAATCACATTCAAAACAAGGCAAATTGGGCTTTCACAACGAGTGCTGTGAGCACAAGACTTTCTCATGTGAAAGTCAGCAGCTTTGCAGTTTAAACAATGTCAAAGCTGCCTGCTTCATTGATCAGTAACTCCTCACTGAGTTTTCAATTGGCTAACCCTGGAAAACCCATGTGCAAACTGCACAAGTCTGAATTCTGTTCAATCCACAAATAAGTGATTAATTAACTTGATTAAGCAGCTTCTAGGCATGTAGTATTAAAATTTGGAAGTCTGCAAAGTGTCTGACAGTCCAGTGATTTAATCCCTGGCCCTTTTCACCTGAAACTTCTGCTCCTGAGCAGTTAAGTTCAGCCTATAAATTCAAAAGACCTAACTACATTTTCATTTCATTCTAATAGAATGAGAATCAAACAGCTTTTGCAAAGGACAAGACTGAATGCCATCCAGACAGCGAAAATCAGCCTTTTGCATTTGTGTCTGTCTGTGTGCAAACAATAAACAAGCTATCTTGCAGTTGTAAGCTATTACCATCAACTATTTCCACAGTCATAAACAAACCTCGATGGGCCAGGAAGAGGTTTCAAAAAATGAATCTGAGTGAATTTTCTGTTTTGAAAATTGATTCTCTCACCTCCTCTGTATAATACATTATTTGAAACTCATAAAAGGCAGAAAATGTTACAACTAAATGCAATCACTATACTCCCTTTCGAAAAAAGACTTTCTTTGACAAAGAAACCAGTGTACACACAGTGTACTCTTGACCCACTCTAATTTGCCCATTGGACCAACAGATCCACGTCAAATGCCACATCACTTGCCCTTCACTCCTCCCGAGAATATCTCGACACCAAGAACAGCTATGTAAGAATCCTACTCATTGACTACAGCTCAGCCTTCAACACTATTATCCCCTCTAGACTGATTACTAAGCTTAGTGATCTCGGACTAAGCCCCACTCTCTGCAACTGGATCCTCAGTTTCCTTACCCACAGGCCACAATCAGGAAGACTGGGGACAAGATTTCATCCTCACTAACACTTAACACTGGAGCCCTCAGGGGTGCATACTCAGCCCCCTACTGTACTCACTGTTTACCCATGACGGTGTCGCCAAACACAGATTAATGCCATTTACAAGTTTGCTGATGACACCACCATAGTCGTTCGAATCTCAGATGGTGATGAAACAGACTACAGATGGGAATAGAAGACTTGGAAAACTGGTGCACTGAGAACAACCTAGCTCTCAATGCTGGCAAAACCAAGGAACTCATTATTGACTTTCGGCGGGAGGTTACTCATGCCCCCCGCCACCCAACACATTAACAGCACAGAGATGGAACGTGTGGAGAGTGTCAAGCTCCTCAGAGTGGTCATCCACAACTAGTTTTCTTGGACTCTTCATGTGGATGCAATGGTTACAAAGGCTCTTCTTCCTCAGGCAGCTGAGGAAATTTGGCATGACGGTGAACACCCTTGCCAACATTTATAGGTGTGCTATCGAGAGCGTACTATCTGGATGTTCCACATCCTGGTATGGCAATGGTACCATTCAAGATCAGAGATGGTTACAGAGAGTGGTGAACTCGAATCAGACAATCACAAAGGCCAACCACCCATCTATAGAATCCATCTACCAGGCCCGCTGTGAAGGAAAGACCGCCAGCATTCTCAAACATCCTTTCCACCAGGGCAATGTTTTTCTACAACCTCTACCATTGGGGAGGAGGTACAGAAGCCTGGACACACGCACCAGCTGGTTTCAAAACAGTTTCTACACTACTGTTATTAGAATATTGAATGGACTCACAAACTCTTAACATTCATCTGTACCTGTGTTTTGGTTTTTGCCACCGTTTACCTATTATATACTTATCTATGCTACTTAACTCTATGATCTGCTTGTATTACTCACAAGACAAAACTTTTCACTGTGCCTCGGTACTCGTGACAATAAATTCGATTCAATTCAATTCAAAAATAAAGAGAGAAATAAAGAAAAATAAAGAAAGATTCTATCAGCAATAGAATTTTCTTTATTTGTACAGTGAACTGAAGAGTGCTCATTAACTCTGGGAAATTAGATACAGTGCACATGATACGACAAGATCCAAATTCAACTCACAACTTGACTTTCAATTGAGCCTCAGCTCTCCTTGATTTTTTACTTTGTATTTTTGCCCATAGCTGGAGCACACTGAGGTGAATTGGAATTGTGCAGTCTGAGATTTCACATGTACCTAATTTTCTAGGATGCATTGGTACTATTCAAACAATTTCTGGTCAGAGCTATTTTTTCTATATCATTTGAAGAGATGCTGGAGGACAGATTCCTAAATCTATTTTTCCAGGTAATGGATACATTGAATGTTTTTTTTTTCAAAGTAATCTTTGTATTTATAGAATATAAGGAAATAAGGAGGTATATATATATATTACCTTCAAGTACCTTTATAGGTATTTGATACTTAAAAGGGTGATAGTTTACTGATTACAATTAAAACTAAAGCTTTACATGCTAATATGTTAAGATGAGCAATAAAATTTTAAACAGATTATTTTGCATCTGTTTTATTGATAATTAATTTTTAAAAGTACTATTTTTTCATTCATTCTATTTCTTCATTCCAGTTTGATTTTTTAAAACAAATGCTGAGTTTTCAAAGTAAACAAATCTTTTTTGAGGGGAATAAATAGGGGAAAAATCTGTGGAAGACAGGAGTAAAACAGATTGAGGGTGATGGAGCATCAGTCCACTTAACATCTGACCTGAAAGAGAGAGGAGAAGAGAGAGGCAAGGTAGGTTGTCTGAGATTGAAGTGATTGATTATGCAAGAAAGGTAAGTGTACAGTACTTGAATGAACAGTTCAGTGGCAGATGTATGAGTAACAATGGGAGAAAAAGGGATGGTAGGTAGCAGAAGTTGATGCGCAAAGTAAACCATAAACAAGCAAGGAATTTGTGCAATTCTGAATAAGTAAGGGATGGTAGAGATGGGAGTGTCTGAAGACTATGTTTTCACAGCAGCTTCAGGCTAAAAGCCTCCAGCTGTTGGTGGCTTCTTTAGATGCCTCAGTAAACAATGCTTCACAAGCAGAGAATACAGTAAAGTCTCGCTATTTGTGTGACGTACGTATACAGAAAAACTCAGAAACAGCAAAATAGCAAATGGTAAACATTCTTTATAATGTGAGTTAATTGGATAAGTTACAACCATTGTTGTGAAATTGAAAATCAATACGCACAGCATACAGTAGTGGAAGAAATTATTGGCCTGAATTAATGCTTAAGAACCAGTCGCATTGAATTTTCTGGAGTGTTTTTCACTGTGAGGCTTATTTTGTTTTCTCATCCTATGATACCAAACACACCTCTTTGGCTACATATCTCACCCCTAGCCTAGACATCCCTTTCACCCACATCTAACCCACCCTACTACATGGCATTCCTGAGACAAGTTGTCATTTTCGGGATATCTCAGAAGTCAACAGCATTCCTTTTGCAGGTCACTGTGCACTCAGAGAACACTGTTAATCCAGAACTGCTATGCACGGTTTGTCTCTAATCTATGGAGGAAAACACAGCACTGTAAGAAGAAGATCAATGTCCATCTCTGTTCCACCAATGAAAGGTCCACCATCTTCCCTAAAATACCACACACACACTGCACCCACCTCCCATCAAGGTTCATGATCTACCGCTCTCACTACTGGGTTCAACATCCTCCCTCTCACACTATAATCACCCAACCCATCAAAGCATTCACCCTGCATGCTCCCCATTCATTTGGGACAACTGCCCACCTCCATTAGCAGTAACAACAATGCCTTCTACTCTGAACTTCCATAATACCTGCTTCTCATTTCATGAGGCTTAGAACTCACAATAGGGCAGAAAGAGTCAAGAACGATGCTAGCTGACTGACATTTGACAGCTCACTCCTCATGTGAAAAACATTCTGACCCTGCCTGCCCTCATTGACCATGTGAATGCCTTGGGAATGGAATCAGAGGTTGTCTTTGACTCACTGTGCTGGGAAGCCCTGAGCAAAGGCTATCTCCCTTGGCATGTCTGAGGACTGCTGACAACCATGGGAAGCATTCTGACTTTGTGTCTCGCTAAACAGCAAAGCAAGACAGCAGGGCTGTGAGCCTGGCAATTCTGGCTGAGGGAGGAAAGTTACAAATAAAGAGACAAGTATGTGTGAATATGACAGAATGAATAAGAAATAGAAACACCTGTGCAACAAAAATAGATGAAAGGAATATCCTATTCTCTGATGTATCAGATAGAATTTGATGCATATAGCGTTTGATCTATGTACCAGCTAGATAACCATTCAAAACCTAATCATGCCCATTACTTGCTCCCCCAACTCCATTTAATGTTGAGATAGTCCTCATCATCTTCAGGGAGATATTCTCAACCCTTAAAATGGCTGGTCAATCAAGACGTTGGCAATTCTCTATAACTGGCAATACCACTGGAGTTCGTAGTCACTGTAGGTACAGGCAGATTATCCGTGATTGAATCCAGGAGTAAAGTAAGTGATGTACATTTGTGAGGGATGGACATGGAAACCCCTAATGAAAAGAGGTTAGACAGTGAATACTTAGGGTATTATTATTCAATTATATTTTCAACATGGAAATTCCCATGTGCATATGGCCCATATTTCTGGTGGGACTCTCCTTTGAGAATGTCTCCATGCGACACTTTCCAATTAAGTGGGCTCTTCCTCCTTTCACCTTGTATTGGGCTGGAAGGGTGGTAGAAAAAAAAGAATAATATTCTGGCCCATGAAAGATTGGTTACTGTTTGTCTGTGTACAATACCCAAAGTCCTGAAGTATTAGATAATGAAAGTAGTTTCATTCTCCAATTTGATACATCTTTCCCTTTACTGTGTTAGTTAGAAAATCTCAATTTCTTTTCTTCAAAAATAAATTTAGGGACCTAATTTGTTTTAATAGCCTAAAGACTTTTTAATCATTTCTTTTCCTAAATAATTTGGTGAAGTGAAGTACTTTGCATATAGATACTCCCTCAGCACTGCAGTTATTTTGGGGACGAGTATTTCCCTGTTGCTTTATATTAAGTGTACTAATAATGATCAAGAAATACAAAATAAATAGAACTAATGATCCTTCACAAAAGAAGTGCAGAAAGGAACTGAGAAAATCATAAATTTGTGGATTTAAATCCATGACATATTTTTGGATTTGTGAATTTATTACTTAAACAAGCGCTGCAAATGAGATATAAGAAACAGCAAGATTGACAGTCACACTCTATCCCTAGTTTCTGTAAGCAGATGGAAAATTTACATGGATCAGGCACTATATATCAGTGTACAGACTGTGACATTTATTTTATGAATAAATATTGAGTACTCACTGACAGAGTAATGGATTTGTTTCAGTACAGGACAATAGTTTGTACTTCAGTTGGGGAGCTGGACTGAAGGATAAACCTGTTGTTTGCTCCTATAGTCATGCTGACAGTCAATTATTATTCAATTATATTGTTAACATGCATTTTAATAAACTATCTAGAGATGTTTCTAAGCAACACTTGAAAGGGCACAGGTCTCTAATATTCCTGCTTAACATGTATTATTCTACCTTTGTCTTTAACTGTTTTTAATCAAATTGAAGATTAATTTAATAAACTAGACTCTGAAGCTTATTATGAGGAAAAGAGAAAAAAAATCTTGTATTCAATACATTTCCAGATAATTTTGGTTGAAGTACATGTTGTATATAATGATTTTATTTATTTGAAATGATGTGACAGTTATTATGTGTGCAAAAGACATTTCCACTCAGCAGGGGACTGCAAACAATATCACATTCCATTTACACAGAGTCTTTAGTATAGACAAACATTCCAAGACTTCTTACAGAGCTATGAAAAAAATGGCCAAGGGAAAAGATGAGAAGTAATGATCAAACATCTGATGTCAATTACAGAAAGAAAGATAAAAAAATTTTGCAGTTAAGAGGCTTTTGGGTGCCCTTCAGGTATAAGGGGAATATAACCTGAGACCATGGTTAAAGTCTTACACATAAGTAGTAGAGAATATTTTAATAAACCTTTGCCTTCTCAATGGTTCCAGTGTTTCTTTTCAATCTGTATTATCACTGGGTAATTTTTCTTCTTGAAACAAATTGCCAGTTTCCAATTGTGTTCACTGCTGCAATAGTCATTCCACCTCTTTTCTCTACCAAAAGCAGATTCTTGAAATACAAACTTATTTATGTAATCCTTTTGCAGAAGTTAAATTATAAGATGTGTTCATTGCAGGTGATGTTCTATCCTCCAATATGTTAACATTCTCATAAAGTGTACATCAAAATAAGAGATAAGGGCTTTTTTTTGAGCACCTGTCCAGAGGGTTTTTCTAGCACCTCTCCTGAGAGCTTGCTGGCTGGCTTGAGAACCTTTGGATAGAATTTTAATTTCAATTTGGGTGTCTGATGTCTAATCAAATTTGAAATTTGGCCACTTGTCAGGTGATGCTTGTAATCATTTTAAATCAGTGTATTTTGTTTCATTTTTAAAAATGTTTTTTAGTACACAAAAGTACCAGGTACTAAACTAGAGGGTGGAATTCAAGTATTAATAGTACATATTTAATATTATTGTTCCAAAAATGCCAAAATACTCTCCACTTAGCTATTAAAATAAAGCAATAGGATTAACCAAGGCTTGTGAGCCAAAAAGTATGCATTACGTTGCTGAATATTTGTTGAATTCAGACCTTTAAATGATACAGCCAAGCATGTATTTAAATAAAACATTATGACAGATTAAATACCAAAACTTTAGCTACTTGACAAAGCAGTAGGTTCACTTCACAATATTTTGGGCCATTAGGTAAACTTGCTAACAGGGTTACAAATCATACAACACCAGGTTATAGTCCAACAGGTTTAATTGGAAGCACTAGCTTTCAGAATGCTACTCCTTCATTAGATAGTTGTGGACTATAACCTGGTGTTGTGTGATTTGTAACTTTGTACACCCCAGTCCAACACCGGCATCTCCAAATCATTACTAACAGGAGATATCTCTGCCTTGGGAAGTATGTAAACAAATGTTTTTCTTTTTGTCTTTGGGAGATTTACTGTGACTTTCTGTTTGGTGTAAACCTGTTTCCTTTACACCTTTACCTAACATTGATAGATAAAGCTTTCTTGCAAATCCCTTGCAGGAGACATTAAGTAATGCAACATCACTTCTGGTCAATCACACAACATTCTTCAATGATTGACACAATGCAAACTGATTTCTAGCTCATCCAACTTAGAGATCCACAGCTAAGCCAACCTTTACTCCTGATGATATTTATATGTCATCTTTTATTTTTCTGTAGGGTCCCTTCCCACAGACCATCGTTAGTGGAAGCATTTTAGCCAATGCCTAGCGCAGGTTAGGTGAATTGGCCACGCTAAATTGCCCGTAGTGTTAGGTAAGGGGTAAATGTAGGAGAATGGGTCTGGGTGGGTTACGCTTCGGCGGGTCGGTGTGGACTTGTTGGGCCGAAGGGCCTGTTTCCACACTTTAGGTAATCTAATTCAAATCTAATTCTAATTCATATTTGCTGAATGCCTTGCACTGCAGCATAGCTGGTACTATATTCTCAGCTATGTTAAACCACCCCAGGACCGTGTTTGCACCTCACTTCGTTCCAAGTTTTGAGCTGCACCATATTGAAATAATACAAAGTTTGCAAATCTTTGGGAAGGTGACAGTCTAGTGATAGTATTGCTGGACTCTTAATCCAGAGATCTGCAGTAGATGGTGGAATTTGAATTCAATAAAAATCTACAATTAAGAGTCTAATAATTTGCCATGAAACAATTGTTGTAAAAGCTCGTCTGATTCACTAATGTCCTTTTTAGGGAAGGAAACCGCCATTCTTATCTGGTCGGGCCTACATGCGACTCCAGACCTGCAACAATGTTAGTGACTCCTAACACCCCTCCGGGCAAATTAGAGATGGGCAAATGCTGGGCTACCAGTGATGCCATCATCCTGTGAATTAATAAAATCAACACAGATAGTGCACAGTTTACAATGCCCTACAAATCAGAATAACTTTCCTGTTTTTAATATGCATTGGGATTGCATTAAACTCTCCAGAGCTCCCTACAAGAGCACAGGCAATTAGAATTATAATCTTGATTTTGTTTAAACTCTCTGGTTTCATAATTAGAATTTCCACAGAGAGCTTCCGCTTAACAAAAAACATTCACCACCATAATGCGATTGTTTCAAATATTCTTGTGAGAATTTTTTTTCCAATGAAGTTAGGTTACTAAAGCCTAAATCAGGAAACTGCCTTGTTAAGTGTTTGTTTTTATTTCTCTGTAAATAATATCAATTTGGTTTACGTCTTTCAATTGGAACTGTAAGTCTGGCTTAGTTATCATCGCACCAATAGCAAAAGGATATTTTTGGTCATACTTTGTCCTCATTTCCAGTGAAGTGCAGTCACCAGAGATACTGAATGTTTACCGCTTCATTGGAAGTCAGCTGATTTGTTTGGTCCGGCTAATTCAAGTGCCAGTCAAGAGAAAGTCCCTGGTGCCTACCTGCCTATCTGCCTAACACATGTGATGGCCAGTTGGCAGATGTGGGTGAGAGAGCAATTACATCCTGGCTCCCACTCTCCCCTGCTACTGCTCCAAGCAGCTGTCAATGGATGCAATTTACAAATAATTCATCTTTAGCTGTTCATATTCATTTACACTTGTGCAGGCCAAACAGTGTACCTGTTATGATCACATGAGAAGGAATGAATTGGTTCTCCTCTGTTGTGGTTCTGTTCGCCGAGCTGGAAGTTTTTGTTGCAAACGTTTCGTCCCATGGCTAGGCGACATCATCAGTGCTTGGGAGCCTCCTGCGAAGTACTTCTTTGATGTTTCCTCCAGTGTTTATAGTGGTCTGCCCCTGCTGCTTCCGGTTGTCAGTTTCAGCTGTCCGCTGTAGTGGTTGGTATATTGGATCCAGGTCGATGTGTTTGTGGATGGAGTTTGTGGATGAATGCCATGACTCTAGGAATTCCCTGGCTGTTCTCTGTCTGGCTTGACCTATGATAGTAGTGTTGTCCCAGTCGAATTCATATTGCTTGTTGTCGGCGTGTGTGGCTACTAAGGATAGCTGGTAGTGTCGTTTCGTGGCTAGTTGATGTTCATGTATGCGGATCGTTAGCTGTCTTCCTGTTTGTCCTATATAGTGTTTTGTACAGTCCTTGCATGGTATTTTGTACTTTAATAATTACAAACGTATCATCGACATATCTGACCCAGAGTTTGGGTTGAATTTGTGGATACCCAACATGAGCAAAACTAATGTAGTGTACAAAATACCATGCAAGGACTGCACAAAACACTATATAGGACAAACAGGAAGACAGCTAACAATCCGCATACATGAACATCAACTAGCCACGAAACGACACGACCAGCTATCCTTAGTAGCCACACACGCAGACAACAAGCAACATGAATTCGACTGGTACAACACTACTATCATAGGGCAAGCCAGACAGAGAATAGCCAGGGAATTCTTAGAGGCATAGCATTCATCCACAAACTCCATCAACAAACACATCGACCTGGACCCAATATACCAACCACTACAACGGACAGCTGAAACTGACAACCGGAAGCGGCAGGGACAGACCACTATAAACACCGGAGGAAACATCAAAGAGGCGCTTCGCAGGAGGCTCCCAAGCACTGATGATGTCGCCTAGCCAGGGGACGAAACGTTTGCAACAAAAACTTCCAGCTTGGCGAACAGAACCACAACAACGAGCACCCGAGCTACAAATCTTCGCACAAACTTTGGTTCTCCTCTGTTGAGTCTCCTTGAGTGGTCACAGCAAAGATTTAAGTTACGAGGCTATACCTCTTTCTGTTTGAAAAGGTCATTCACTGTTTTTGCTGTGAGCAGTAGGGAGCTAATGAGCAATGTTTTCTGGAGTCAAACAAAAAGCAAAATTTGTTAACCATTAAACAATAGGATAATAATAAAATGCAACATCAGGGATAGGGCCTGCATGTAGTCACTTGAGCCCATAAACACACATACAGTTAGTGACCAATACAAAGGAAGATAAAAACATATATAGTTCCAAAGCATCCAAGCAGCGGCAATCAGTGTCAGATTGCCCCTCCATCCTACTTAATATCATGTTAGCAAAGAACTCCACATTTCTGGTGAAGATGCCAAACAATGATCCTTCAAACATGCGGGAGTATACATTATCATGACAATACCATTGACATTAAAACACCAAATCCTTACCCAGGACCAAGTTTGGGAATCACTGATTTAAGGATTTCTGCTGTCATCACTGTGAGTCCATCATTTGTCTTATAGTGACCAGGCAGCAGTTGCTCTGAGGTCAAATTAGAATATTACAGAAATAACAGAAATGTCCTAATTGTACATTTAAGTTACCTTGGAGATTTGATTAGAATTCCAAAAAAGAAGTGATTAAAGACCAATCAACAATTGTGAAATTTTGAAACTCATGTCCCTGAATTCTCTTAGAATCATATCAGGTCACTACTTTGACTTTCCCTGTGTTCAAATAAATTATCCACTTAGTCCCGAGGCTTCATGGAGAAATGAATGCTCTAATTTAAAGGTAGAATTTTACAAGAAGAGTGCAGTACATGATGGTGAATCTGGATGTGGCCATGCCTGCCATTGCTTTGCTGAGAGCTGCCACAAACCCAACAGGCTATAAGGAACCTGCTTCTGAAAACTGCCAGTTTTGGCAGACCAGGAGAACTGATGCCAGTTTGGAGAAGTGAGTGTCCAAGTGTAGGACTCTTTGGAAGATTTTTAAGCAACTCATACTCTCCAATTCCTCCTTGACAACCTCCAGTTAGTTGACCACCTCGTAGTTTCAGCTGTTTACTGAAGATTTATTGCATCTCCATCACTAGCCCTCACAACATGCTAATTCACAAATGCCTCTTACCACAAATGAAGATTACATCCTTGGTGTAGCAAGATCTTTCTGCAGATTCTCCTCTGAATCATCCAAGAGAGGTGAAAGGTGGTCTTCCCCAGAGATAGGACAAGGAAAGACTCCCAAATGGCCAGGACAGACAACCAATAGCTCAGGGTGGAGGTGAGCAGCCATACAGTTTATCCAAGATCCTGGATCCAGGGCCACAAATGGATGAATAACTTCCTCCAATCAGCCAAGGCAATTGGCACTACAATAAAGGACCTCTCATTTGGGCAAAAAGCTAAAGTGGTAAAGTCAGCACCAAACACCTTTCAGCCATTCAAACACGCGTCATGGAGTCACTAAATTCTGCCCTTGAGTCCAATGCTGACTGCTCCAATAATGCCCACATTAACTCTGCAGTATTAGTTTAAAACTTTTCTTGAGACTTTACAAGTCTCAAGACTTTTAACGACCTAATTCAGAGCTGGAATGTTGTCACTCAGTTACAGCTAGGTACAATGTTTGTTGTGCTAAAAGTACCAAATCAATGGTAGAAATGCGATTAGGTTTCTTCTCTAATATTGATGTAACATTAACAGAAGATGGGATACTCCTAATTTCATGTGTTAATCAGGTTTCCACCACATTACCAGGGAAATAATTGTTTACAATTCCTTGTGATTTCTTTTCAGTGCCTACTTCCCTACCTTGCACTATTTACAATATTCCTCCCATAAATTATTTGAACAACACAATTTTCATCTTGGCTTGACATAGTCTTTGTATTTAATCTCTTAGATTTAGCTTTTGATGATATTACCTTAATACATAACTATAATATTGTCTCCACTCATATTTTAAAACTATCAAACTTGTTTCTATTCCCAATTTTATTTTCCTCCACGTCTTCCCTCAAAAGTTTAAATTATCTAATCTAAGTGGGGCCGAGTTACTTTTCTACAGTGCATTTTCTTCAAAATGTAATATTGTTATGATTATGGTACTCAAATCCTGCATACCCCTAAAATCTGTCTATTTTCTTCGAGTCACCACCGACCAGCAATTTTCTCTCTGGCTACGTGAGCCCCCAAGGTCAGTATGTAGTAGCTATTTCCAGAACCAAACATGAATGCCATAATTGATGTATCATCACTGATCATTGTGAACAGAATCCCAGAGTGCATGTAGCCTCCCAGCTTAGAGGAAATGTTGCTACTAGCTAGTGTATGCAGCGGAAACACCCAGTACTCTAC
The DNA here is from genome assembly GCF_004010195.1 of Chiloscyllium plagiosum. NCBI lineage: Eukaryota > Metazoa > Chordata > Chondrichthyes > Orectolobiformes > Hemiscylliidae > Chiloscyllium > Chiloscyllium plagiosum. The sequence continues at coordinate 12,807,420 of NC_057741.1, forward strand.
TGATTCAACTTTTAAAGATCTATGTGAGCAAGCAAAAGATGCACTGTTTTATCAATCCCTTTGAAAATATCCCATCATTCCTCCATTTAATGAGGTAACAAGAAAAAAAAATCAATGATAATAAATTACATAAGCAATAAGTTAGTTTGTCGCTGAAAAGAGGAAACAAAAGTTTAATATTTCCGCAGAACTAAATGAGAAATGCTTTATTTTAACATTCCATTTAATACGTTAAATAAATTAGACATAATTAATACTTTCACTCTTCCTATTCATTCCAGTAACACTAAAGCATTTGTACTGTTCTTGTTTCTATATAATGAGATTATTAATTTTTGCATGGTGTTAGATAAGCACAGGCTATATTTGTTTTTTCTTGATCTCAGTTTAATACAAACAAACATTCTTCCAATCTTTTTATGAGTTGTTATAAAAATGCTTTACATGAAATCTATGCTCGTCATTAAGTTATAATCTTACCATTGTTCAGCTGATGATTTGTTTGGAACCCAGTAATATGTCCCTAATGTAATGCCATTTCTCAATCCTAATTGTCACCTATATTTCTGCTATGACTAATAGAAGACCAAAGAAGCATTTTAAGGTCCAACTCGAAACAGTTCTTTTAGGTTCATTTATGGGTGACAGTTTGTTCATCCTATCTGATTAATAAAGCATCATGAAGTGTTACATGTGCTGTATAAATGTGAAAACTGCACTTTGAGCAATCAAAGTCGAGTAAAAATAATGAGGACACTTGAGCTACGGCACTCAAAATTAGACCTATAGGAAATTCGATTCAGCACAAGTTTAGCGAAAGATGATGAGATTAATTATGACAAGGGATGTTATTCATGGTGGTCACTTTATTAGGAAATCAAAGGGAGAGCTGTTTGTGCATTTATTGCCTGAAAAGGTTAATGGCAATTCCTCACGTCAGAGGTTAAAAAATAGCATGACCAACTCTATTTTATAATTAAATGGCATTATTCTAAGAACAAACACCTATTACAAGACTTGTACAGGAAGAACTGAATATATTAATACAAAACAGCAAGTATAAAATAGCATTTAACTTAATATTGAACTGAATTCAATTGCACTGAACTGGATTGAAATAGCTTTTTTGTTACATGTACTCACATGAGTACAGTGAAAAGTAACAAGTCACGACTAACAGCATTAGCTTAGGTACAAGGTACCCAGGTACAGATTCTTCAGTACAAGTTCTTAGGAAAAAAAAAAGAAAATAAAAATAAAACATTGTAAAACCAAGCAACATAGGGATGGCGATCCAAATGGGGGCAGTGCTTATATTTCAGACATAAACATAACATTGAGAATGATGTTTTTACATTATTCACAACTATATATTTTATTTTTTAAATTTTACTCTTTGTTTGTCTCCATAGCTGGTAGTTTCTTCAGCTCATCCCAACTTGCCCGGCCTAACTTCCAAAGTAGGCTGTCTCAGGCCAAGGGGAATGTGTCCAGCCATCTGTAAAGATACAATTTGCAGACCTGGGAATAACCAGCCCAGGTATAAAAATAAGTGTGTTTATCTCTTTTACCTCTCTCTCTGTGTTTGCCTCTCTCTCTTTCTCTCTCTCTATCTCTCTCTCCCTCTCTGTCTCTTTCTTTCCACGTCTCTCTGTGTCTATTTCTCTCTCATTCCCAACTTGCTTTCTTTCTCTTGACTTTTCTTTCCTTATGTTTCCTGGTTTACAACCTGGAGGTTCAGTGAGAATCCTTTGGTCTAACTTTTTAAAAAGCCTGACAGTTGATTGACCTGCTCACATGTACCACAGGTCCTGACTGCCAATGACAGTGAGTCACTGTAGGAGCGTAGCCCCCGACCAAGGATGAATTCTCAGCAGGCAGGCAGGATTCAGGAAAGTGGCAGACTCTTATACCAGCAGAAACTGGTCAATGCAGGGAGAGGGGCAAAGGGTCTTCCCGGAACCTAACCTTGACATGAGAAAGCAATTTTTCCCTCAATCTTTGGCTCAGATCAGAAAAGAGACCAATGACACACACTGAGCTTTACAGTAAAATACATCATTATTATACATTTCGTATTACAATAATCATATACAATGTGGTCATTATGTCCTTCCCTCTTATTCCATATATCCAATCTTAAGAGACATCTAATCAATGATGGTCATTCCTATGGATAGCCCCATGTTTCCATGATCTTATGGTGTTTATCAGAGACTATAATCTCCAGGGCTTGGCATCTTCCTATGCATTATATTCATTCACATTTCAAAGTTACTGGCTAAATTCCTTTGGCTCTGTCTTTGGCCTGCTTATCACCAAGGATTGCTTGAATTATGTTGTTCATGGTATTTCCCATTTTCCTAATTATATATGCAAAAATACAAAAGACAGTTTTAACTCCTTGCTCTAAGATTTGTAATATTGATTTCTATTATGAAGTTAGTTTTAAAGTGTAAAGTTACACAGCTACTTCTACTATTCGCACTTTGTAACTAATAAGTTGTGACTGATCTATTTCATATTGGGCATTTTTTAGAGAAAGGAGAAAACATTTCCTGAGGCTAATTAACTTTCACATCTGTTTAAATGTTTTCCCTCTAATACTTCTATTATACTTTGTTTATATGTGTATCTATAGTTATGTTGAAATCTAACCATTTGATTATCTGAAGAGCCTTTAATTAGAACCTGTTTCTTAATATTGCAAGTAATGTCAAAGAAACAACTATTTAGTACAAAATAACTTTTGCTGTTGTCCTTGCAGCTGCTTAGGGAATCAGTCTGGCTGGTTCATGGGCTGAGACTCACATCTTGTGTTCCTTGTTTACTGGGACAATCATCCTTTCATTAATAAGGCTGGGATCAATCACTTCTCTGTCATTAGGCGTCCTGTTGTCAAAACTGTCTGGGATGGTTTCTCACGAGGCCCCTTCACTGGACCTGGTGTAGTCCTGTTCAAAAGCACCATTATGTTTCACTGTGTAAGCAGACTGTTTAGTTTTGCTTATTTTTCATCAGCCATTTTGTGTCTTAATGCTGGAACAGGCAGTTTCAGTCTATCTAACTCTTGTCAGCCATTTTTGTCAGCAGGCATGGGCTATTTTAGTATAAGCAGTTATGGGCCACCCCTACAGTCACCACTCAAAAGCTTTCAAAGTTCATGAGCAGATGTCAAAATAGTGAAGAGCAAGCAATCTTCCTTTGCTGGAAACCACAAAAATCTACCTTACGTATTTAATGAGTACAAAATTTTGAACAAGAGTCTCTTTAGACACAAAAAAATTAACTTAGTTTCTTCTCCTCAGATGCTATTAGACCTGCAGAGTTTCTCTTGCACTTTCTCCAATGTAAACTCTTTCAATTTAGTGCCAGCTTCAAAATGTTTAAGTTTGCTGTTTGGCCTTAAAAGCATGCAGCAAACATGTGTCCACATTAGAAATCTCAAAGATGGCCTGAAATTGGATTACAAATGCTTTGCAGCTATTACTCAACACATATTCAGATAAAGTAGACACAATATGCCTACAAAACCCAGTTCACAAACATACTGCCCATTCAGTTCTTGAGTGCTAATTTTCTGGTTTCACACATTCAGGCAAATTCAAGTTGTGGTAATTAGCAATTTGACAAAAAAAATGCTAAATCCTGTTTAGTCTTATATTAACACTGTATCTATTTATCACCTGTCTTTACTCTAAACTCCAAAATAAATAGTCAAGTGTCAATGTACACAAGAGCACAAATCCCTGGAGTGAGACATAAATCCATGGTTTTCTAACTTAGTGACAATGAGAATGTAATCATGTTATTTCTATTTAGTTCTACTGTTTATTAATTTATTCACAAAAAGGCCAAAATATAATTTTCATCAAAATCTTTGCACAACTTTCTGATTACTGGAAATATATTTACATCAACTGTCACCATCATATTGTTGCATATTGCATAAATATCAAAGCAGCCTAGGTTTCAGAGTTGAGCTAAGATCCTTTCTTATTCATCTGAATAATCTTAAAATGTCCTGATGTGGAGGTGCCAGTATTGGACTGGGGTGGACAAAGTTAAAAATCACACATCTCCAGATTACAGTCCAATAGGTTCTTTTGAAAGTACTAGCTTTCAGAACATTACTCCTTCATCAGGTAACTGATGAGGCAGGATCATAAGGCACAGAATTTATAGCAAAAGATCACAGCGTAATGCAATTAAAATGATATACTGAACAAAGAGATCTTCTACTTGGACCATCTTTAGCCTCTCCTCTTCCCCTACATTCTGTCCCTTGGGTGTCATTATTCAAATCAGGAACAAGTTCTAAATATACACTTAATCAGTCCTTTTGCTCCTCTTTCTTGTTTGGTAGTAGGTCTGGCAAAGTTGGGTGCTCCACAATCTCTGCCAATGAAGCATTGGGAAAATGAAAGTCACTGCCACTAATCTGCAGCATTGGCGCTTTATCCTCGCTGCTAACTTTCTTTCATTGCCTTGTCCTCTGCTGCGACCTGAATGGAATTTTCAAATTGAAACTCTTGATCAAAATTATCGGCTACTTCCATATCAATATCATCAACCATGGCTGCACTTGTTCAGACAGTATGAAAGCAAAATCTGCATTTCTGCTTTTGTCGCCACCAGATTCAAGTAAACCAATGCTCTCTTGCTGGACTCTAAACACTCATCCTTAAATTTTCATAACTTCAGTGCATCTAAAACTCTGATAGTGATATGCTATCCCTTGTTGAAATTTAGAGTCATAGAGTCATAGAGATGTATAACACAGAAACAGAACCATAGGTCCAACTCGTTCATGTCGACCAGATATCCCAACCCATTCTAGTCCCACCTGCCAGCACCCAGCCCATATCCCTCCAAACCCTTCCTATTCATATACCCATCCAAATGCCTTTTAAATGTTGCAATTGTACCAGCCTCCACCACTTCCTCTGGCAGCTCATTCCATACGCTTATCACGCCTTACATGAAAAAGTTGCCCTCTTTTATATTTTTCCCCTCTCACCCTAAACCTATGCTCTCTACTTCCCACCCCAGGGAAAATACCTTGTCTGTTTATCCTATCCATGCTCCTCATGATTTTATAAACCTCTATAAGGTCATCCCTTAGCCTCGGATGCTCCGGGAAAAACAGCCCTAGCCTATTCAAACTCTCCCTATAGCTCAAGTCCTCCAACCCTGGCAGCATCATTGTAAATCTTTTCTGAACCCTTTCAACTTTCACAACATCTTTCCAATAGGAAGGAGACCAGAATTGCAGATAATATTCCAACAGTGACTTAACCAATGTCCTGTACAACCGCAACATGACATCCCAACTCCTGTACTCAATACTCTGACCAATAAAGGAAAGCATACAGAACACCTTCCTCGCTATCCTATCTATCTGCGACTCCACTTTCAAGGAGCTATGATCCTGCACTCCAAGGTCTCTTTGTTCAGCAACACTTCCTAGGACCTTACCATTAAGTGAACCAGTCCTGCTAAGAATTTTTTTCCTAAATGCAGCACCTCACATTTATCTAAATTGAACTCCATCTGCCACTTCTCAGCCCATTGGCCCATCTGATCAAGATCCCATTGTAATCTGAGGTAACCTTCTTTGCTGTCCACTACACCTCCAATTTTGGTGTCATCTGCAAACTTACTAACTATACCTCTTATGCTCACATCCAAATCATTTATATAAATGACGAACAGTAGTGGCCCCAGCACCGATTCTTGTGGCACTCCACTGGTCACAAGCCTCCAGTCTGAAAAACAACCCTCCACCACCACCATCTGTCTTCTACCTTTGAGCCAGTTCTGTATCCAAATAGCTAGTCCTCTCTGTATTCAATAAAATCTAAACTTGCTTACCAGTCTCCCATGGGGAACCTTGTCGAATGCCTTACTGAAGTCCATATAGATCATGTCCACCATTCTGCCCTCATCTATCCTCTTTCTTACTTCTTCAAGAAACTCAATCAGGTTTGTCAGACATGATTTCCCATGGATAAAGCTATGTTGACTATCCTTAATCAGTCCTTACTTTTCCAAATACATGTACATCTTGTCCCTCAAGATTCCCCCCAATAACTTACCCACCACCGATGTCAGGCTCACTGGTCTATAGTTCCCTGGCTTGTCCTTACTACCCTTCTTAAACAGTGGCACCATGTTAGCCAACCTCCAGTCTTCCGGCACCTCACCTTTGACTATTGATAATACAAATATCTCAGGAAGAGGCCCAACAAATAATTTCCTTAGCTTCCCACAGAGTTCTAAGGTACACCTGTTCAGATCCTGAGGATTTATCCACTTTTAAGTGTTTAAAACATCCAGCACTTCCTCCTCTGTAGTGTGGACATTTTTCAAGATGTCACCATCTATTTCCCTACATTCTATATCGTCCATGTCCTTTTCCACAGTAAACACTGATGCAAAATACACATTTAGTATCTCCCCCATCTCCTTCGGCTCCACACAAAGGCCGCCTTGCTGATCTTTGAGTGACCCTATTCTCTCCCGAGTTACTCTTTCTTCCTTAATTTATTTATAAAACCCCTTTAGATTCTCCTTAACTCTATTTGCCAAAGCTATCTTATGTCCCCTTTTTGCCGTCCTGATTTCTGTCTTAAGTATACTCCTACTGTCTTTATACTCTTTTAAGAATTCACTCAATCTATCCTGTCTATACTTGACATATACTTCCTTCTTGTTGGCCTATAACATCTCTTTCCATGCTAATTTACATTAGCTTCCCGTCCCCCAAATTTAAAACTTAAATTCTTGTGTTTAGGTTCATTATGGCCTTTTCCATTCTTATCTATATAATGTTCTCAATGTTACACCTACTTCCTGAACTCTCCATTCTCTTGGCTCTTAACTTTCTTGCATTCTGTTCCCTTCTTGGTGAGTATTCCTTCAGACAGGTAGACAGTAACTTCCTGACTTCACTCCTAAAGTACCTCCATCTCTGTATTTTTCTTCACTTTGAGAAAATCCTCTTTGAACCATAAACTTTTCCCCCAACCTTCTGCATACCTTTCCCACTATTACTTTCTTTGAATTCATGTCTTTGGATTAAATTCCCCCCCCACCTTACAAAATGTTGTATTGTGATTTTCTGCATTATAAGTTTGTCTGATCGTGTGGTAAATGTCCTGCTGTTAATGGTGAGGTGTCCAATTTAAAGTAAATATGGGCACTGACCTTTCAGCTCACTTACAAATACGGTTTAATTTCTGTCATCTGCCTTATGTTTAAAAACTGAAATCATACTTTGCTGCAAGCAATAATTTGTTATTATTAATTTGAGCATGAGTATTGTTCAGCAACTACATTCTGTACCTTTGCATTTTATCTGTGGGATATATTAGATTAGACAACACTGTAATACCAAGATTTTTTTGACATTGTGACATTTTCCATTGTAGCAGAGAGCCATCCAAAGAAAAAAAAAATAACTGTATTTGACCATTTGCAAAATGTCACTGCACTTCGAAATGACAATGTAGTTCTATCCGATTTGGATTTGTCTGGATTAAGACTACAGAAGGGAATACAATTGTATTAATATTCTTTCTTGGCATACCTTTCTCTGGCCTGTACAATCCCCATGACTAGTTCAGCTTTCCCACTGCAAAACGAAATCATAATTGGTTGGGGTTTGTCAAGGTATAAAAGCAGAGAGACAAAAACGAAGGAGAAAAACTGACTTTGTATGCCCAACATAATATAAAATATTTATGATAAACATCTTCAAGGTTCACATCAATCGTCAGAGGAATGGCAATCAAATGAGCTTACGTTAAGACAATGAAGTAAATAAGAAATGTGTGCAATAACATAAAAGTCTCTTTGTTCTATGTATGAAATCAGGTGGTGCCTCATATGATGTGACCATGAAGACATGTGGTGATGCAGCAAAGCCAAGGAAATACTGAATGTTATACTGATGCACATTATTTGTTCCCTTACTGTGTGCAAAAATTATTTCAGACTGACCTTCTTCCCTTCTCATTTAATGCAAATTGCTTGTGACTGCCAACTTCTCATTTGCTTATTAAAAAGTTCCCGGAGGCTACAGGAGCTGTGAATCAATTCTGTTCTCAAAGGGGTGAACAAAATATTTTTGTGTGGCATTTTGGTGAGTTTGCACATCGTTCATTCAGTTTGGTTTATTTTACATGCAACTCTCAGTTATTGCTAATGCAAAATGAGAGCTGTAATTTTCAAAAGAGTCAATTGATCAGCAGAATTTTCTCTTCACTTTCACTTTTTAGACTGTGCTGTCATGATACCCACTAGCCCTCTCCAGATTGCCCTGTACATTAACATTTTGCTGGCACAGTACTAAGAAAGATTCCAGGTTAGATTTCCAGTTTTGTTCAGGTCACGAATAAATCACTACAACTAGCCATGAAAGGGAAAGAATCAGGTTCACCTTCCTTTCCCCGCCCTTCTGATTGCTGTCCAAGGAATAAAATTGGACTTGCATTAATCCACTGCCCAATAAGCTACTGGCATTGTATCTGCCATTGCATGAACGTACGCATTGTATAGTTCAAGAAAATAAGTCACTGGCATTTTCTGTCAGTAGATCAATTAGCTGATGGCACAATGTCTGCGGGACACATATATTAATTTCTTGGACAAGATGGACAAAGCGGATTTGATGGAGAATCTTTTTCGAATACAGTGAGTGATAATGACCTGAACTTTCTACCTCTAAGTGGAAACAGAAATGATTAATGATTTCAAAAGAAAATTGTATGTATAGTTGAGGGAAATAAATTTGCAGAACAATGGGGCTAATCCAGAGGAATGAATGGACTGTAGACTCTGAGGAGAGCTGACATAGAGCCAACTGTCTGAACTGTCTTTTCCGATGCTGTACCAAGCCACTCTTTCCTGTGACAAATGTCATCTCAATACGGAACCATGTGGCGAACTGACTCTATCCCAAGATGTACCTCAAACCCTCCAGGAAAAACAGGTAAAGTATCACATCCGGTTAAAAAGTACTACAGCAATGGAACAGAAGAAGAATTTGAATTTCTATGGAGCCTTTCAGATCTCATTTGCCCCACAATCTCATTTAATTGTTTTATTGACAATTAAATATGTTAGACCTGCTGCAAAGTAGGAATCAGGAAAGAGAGGATATTTTTATCCTCTACTCCTCTTCCCTTACTCCGCTTCCTTTATCTTCTTACAAGTATAAACATCACGCTAAACAAATGAAATCCAATCTCACACTATTCATTCACATACAAGTTAGCAACAATATAACAATGACCATTTTACTGTGTTTTTCTACCTGACATAATATGCAATGAAAGCACCAATGAGATGTTCTGGCACAGAAATATGTTTTCTCTGATTCAGCAACATTAAATGAACCAAATAATGCAGTGAATGTAAGCCTACATGTTATTTTATGCACTCAAAGCTCCAGAAATCACAAATTTAGAGTGGCAGTTTGAGTGGCTGCTGCACATCCTGCATCACAACAGCAACAACAGTTCAAATTGGATTCAATTGGATCTAACATTGGGACATTCTGTGTTCAGGAAAGGTGCTTTAAAAAATTCAAATCTCCCTTTCTCCAGTTTATTCTCTCTGTGATGCACTGCCACTACATGAACACAGCCCATGATGCATGACTTTAGGCATTAGATCAGATGTGATGCAGTCGAAGGTGTGTTCATTTTATTTAAATCAGTTAGTTATCATGTAGCTGATGAATATACACTTTATATATTTTTTTTTAAAATGCAACTTAATTAGGTATCTGCATCTTATATTCCATCATTATGATTTGTGTTAGCATGCTTACAGGTTACTGAGGGTAATAGTACTTTTTTATTAAAATATCCCAATTTAATTTTATGGTTTATATTTGCAATTAACCTTTTTGATTGAATGACTAAGAATGCAGTTTTGATGAGAATTTTCCAATTTTATAAGCTGAGTACTCTGACCTTACATTTCTGTGTGATTAAAAAAAAAGTCTTACCTCCTTATGAATACAATTTGAAAATATTGTTGGTTAATTATTGTTGGTTAAAACTCTTCCACAGAACACTTGTGCACTTTGAATCCCCTTCCTGCAAATAATTCAGGTTCACAAAATAAGTCGTATTGTTTTCACTGACTTTTGTCCTTCTTTTGTAAACCTGCTGAATTTTACTGGCAAACAATGTCTCTGAATTCAATAGCTCACGGCCCTGTGAAATTTCTTAAGTGGTGTTTTTGCAAGTGGGCAACTGATTAAGGGGGACTACAATGTGAATTTGTGTGGCACCCTGACACCATCTTCATACAAATGAATGAACTTAGCAGTGACAAATTATGGAATTTTCACCTGCAAAAAGGTAAGGTAAGCAGGTATAATAAAATGTCTGCTGAATATTGCACTGATTTACTGTCACTGTCTTAACCACTGATTTTTCTGGTGAGAGAGGGAAGACAGCATCAGGGCCCCAAAAGCCCGACTTCGATAATTGACCAATTTATCCTGAAAAAGAGCTTGTCAGCTGGTCAAGTGTCAGTTTAGAAATTTTGGGAGAGGGTCAGCCGTTACATGAAAGATCATAAATATCCCAAGTAGAAGTTGGTTGCAAGACAACATAGAGCTGCTTGGCTTTTTATTTATAATTCATTTGGCACTGCTGGCTGGACCAGCATTTATTTCCCATCCCAAGTGGCCCTTGAGACCATCATGGTGAGCCGCCTTCTTGAGCTGCTACAGTGCATTTGATGTAGATGGACGCATATTGCTGTTACAACGGGAGCTCCATGACTTTGACCCAACAACAATGCCCAAAGAACAGGATCATTTCATTGGAATAGGAGCCAAAAGTTGAAGAGGAGGAAGAAGCAAATCCAGCACTAAACAATCCTTATGTTCAATCAGGAAGTGGCTAAGATTGACTTAGAAATGCAACTCATGTCAACCTTGTGTGAATGCCTTATCACCCAATGGGGCTCTTTCATGATCTTTGCCTTGTAAAATCATAGCTTTTTTTTGTATTTTTCATTGTGGACTGAAGTAGGAAAGGGCTTTTGTTTTCAAAAAAGACAAGGAATGATGATGGATTGTTGAATTTTCTAAAAGCAAGTAAGCTGGCACTCATTGTGATTGCTGTTTATATAACTATTGGATAAAGGAGAAGTGGAAGCCGAGTTACAGATAAACTGAAGCTGAGGATTGTGTACAGAGATATCTGTGTGAATCCTATAATTTTGATACGCAGTAAAGCAAGTGATTAGGAAAGCAAATTAATTGTTGTCATTTATTGCAAAGGGACTGAAATATAAAGATGTGAAAGCTTTACAGCAGTTGTACAGGGTGTTGGTGAAACCACATCTGAATATTGCATGCAGATCTGATTTCTATATTTGATTTTAAAAATCATCAAAATGCCTTAGAAGCAATTCAAACAAGGTTCATTTGACCCATTCCTGGCATTAAGGGATTATCTTATAAAGAAAAGTTGAAAAGATTGGGTCTATAACCCTTAGATTTTAGAATAATGAAATGTAATCTTACTGAAACATAAGATTTTGAGGGTCTGAATAGAGTTAATACAGATGGATGTCTTTGCTCCTGGGGGAGAATACAATTGGATGGTACAGTTTAAGAATAAGAGGTCTCCCTTTTAAGTTTTAAAGAGAATATTTTTCTCTCAGAGGGTTATTTGAGTGTGGATCTTTTTTCCCAGAAGTATTGGAGGCTCGATCTTGTTAAAACTAGGAGAGATAAATTTTTGATTGACAAGGGAGTTAACAGGTATGGAGGAGAGACAGAAAACTTGAGCTATGACTGCAGTCACTTAACCATGATTGTATTGGACAGTAGCACAGGCTTGAATGGCCAAAATTGCCTATTCCTGGTCCTAAATTCTATGTTTCTATATGGAATATGGAGCTCACTTGAACAATGTACCTGAGAACACGTCTATTGAAAACAAACCATGCTTATATCCAATCTTACTGGCAGTACGGGATTCACACCTGCCTAATGGTCCTTTGGCCCATTCAAAGACATACATTTTTTCAATAATTCAACTGTCTTTTCCTTTTTTCTCATTAAACAATGGAAGCTCACATGCCTGGAATTAGTCAACTTTTATGAGTGAGATAAACCCTAGTCAACCATTAGATGGTCTGATTAATGTATATGTGGTCTTCACTCTTGGCCTTTTCAATGCAGTAAAGAGAAAGTAAAGTTGCCATAGTCACAGGGGGTTATCCATCTCCCCTCTCATCAGAGAGAGGAATGGTAATGCTGTAAACCTTGGGGGCTACCATGCCTCAGGTGAGCGGTATGGTGGCACGGTGGCTCAGCGGTTAGCACTGCTGCCTCAAAGCGCCAGGGACCCAGGTTCAATTCCTGCCTCAGGCAACTGTCTGTGTGGAGTTTGCACATTCTCCCCGTGTTTGCGTGAGTTTCCTCTGGGTGCTCTGGTTTCCTCCCACAGACCAATGATGTGCAGGTTAGGTGAATGGGCCATGCTAAATTGCCCGCAGTGATAGATGCACTAGTCAGGGACTTGCTCTTCGGAGGGTTGGTGTGGTCTTGTTGGGCCGAAGGGCCTGATTCCATACTGTAGGGAATCTAAAAAAAAGGTGAGGGTGAGAAGTTGGAACCATCATGCTAAGCTCAGTCAGTACAGGAATATAGTGCGATGCTAATGGCTTTGGACTAGTTGGTGGCAGTTTGCTTGCATGCATATGCTTGCAACTGAGGTGATGGTTGTCCTTATCATAGGGGTGTCTGTGAGTGCTCCGTCTAAGAGCTGCTTTTCTCGAATCTAGTCTGGGACAGCATCCATCACAAGTGCACAGTCTTGTTGATGGTCAGTGAGATGAGCAGTAGAGGCCAATCATGATGCACCATGAGGGATGGCTGCCTCAGCCTTTGGATGGCATGCAGGGGTTCGCAGCAGAGTGTAACTGGTATCCACTGCATATCTCTTAACTTCACCAGGGAACAGTCAAATGCATTCACTACAAGTATTGTTGGATATGGTACTATGTGGTTGGTCCTTCTCTCAATAGAGGAGCTTACATGTTCAAAGCTATTAGCTATGCAGTTGCTACAGAGCTCAATGGGCTCCACCGTGTCACCGCACTGCTTCAGGGAATTCCAAGATGTGGGTACACACCTCATTCAACGGGGTAAAGTATAAAACCACCATGCCCATGACTTCCAAGACCATCAATCTGCACCCCGTTGATCATACCTGTGTCTTTTCCCCATCTGCCATGTGAGAACTCTCCAGTTGCTTCTGTCTCAATCATCTCCTCCTTCTTTTAAAAGAGCACCATTCTTTCCTATTGCAATGAGGGTCCATACAAGTGAGTTTATATACACTGGTGGAGAGTGGGCTTGCATACAGTTACAGTTCAGATTGCTACAGTGGCACCATCCTCCTTCATGACTAATTTGAGTCATAGATTCACAGAGATGTACAGCATGGAAATAGACCATTTGGTCCAGCTCCTCCATGCCAACCAGACATACTAATTACATCTAATTCCATTTGCCAACATTTGGCCCATATCCGTCTAAACCCTTCCTATTCAAATACCCATCCAGATGTCTTTTAAATGATGTAATCGTGCCAGCGTCCAACACTTCCTCTGGCAGCTCATTTCAGACACATATCACCCTCTGTATGAAAACATTGCCCCTTATGTCCCTTTTAAATCATCTCTGATCTTAAACCTATGTCTTCTAGTTTTGGACTCCTTTGACCCGAGAAAGACACTTTGCTCCTCATGATTTTATAAACTTCTATAAAGTCACTTTTCAGCCTATGACCCTCCAGGGAAACTAGCTGCAGCCAATTCAGCATCTCTCTTTAGCTCAAATCCACTAATCCTGGCAACATCCTTGTAAATCTTTTCTGAAGCCTTTCAAGTTTCACGACCTCCTTTCTATAGAGGGAGATCAGAATTGCAAAAGTAGCCTAACTAATGTCCCATGCAGCCAAAATATAACCTCCCAACTCCAATATTCAATGCACTGACCAACAAACTCAAGCATACCAAACACCATCTTCACTAATCTAGCTTTCTGTGACTCCACTTTCAAGGAACTATGAACCTGCATTCCAAGGTCTCGTTGTTTAGTAACACTCCCCACATCCTTACCATTAAGTGTATGAGTCAAGATTTGCCTTTCCAAAATGCAGCAACTCACATTTAAACTCCATCTGCCACTGCTCAACCCATCTGATCAAGATCCCATTGTACTTTGAGGTAACCTTCTTCACTGTCCGCTACACCTCCTATCTTGATGGAAACTTACAAACCATACCTCCTCTGTGCACATCCATATCATTTATCTGAATGATGAAAAGCAGTGGACCCAGCACCGATCCTTGTGGCACTCCACTGGTCACAGGCCTCCAGTCTGAAAAATAACCCTCCAACACAACCCTTTGTCTTCTACCTTCAAGCCAGTTCTGTATCCATATGACTAGTTCTTCCCATATTCCACATGATCAATCCTTGCTAACCAATTTATCATGAGGTAACACCTGACTGAAGTCCATATAGGTCACGGTCAACTGCTCTGCCCTCATCAATCCTCTTTACTACATCTTAAAAAAACTGAATCAACTTAGTGCAATATGATTTCCCATTACATAAAACCACATTGACTATCCCTAATCAGTCATAGAGTCATAGAGTCATAGAGATATACAGCATGGAAACAGAGCCTTCGGTCCAACCTGTCCATGCCGACCAGATATCCCAACCCAATCTAGTCCCACCTGCCAGCATCTGGCCCATATCTGTCCAAACCCTTCTTATTCATAGACCCATCCAAATGCATTTTAAATGTTGCAATTGTACCAGCCCCCACCACTTCCTCTACAGCTCATTCCATACATGTGAAAAAGTTGCCCCTTGGGTCCCTTTTATAACATTTCCCTCTCACCCTAAACCTATGCCCTTTAGTTCTGGGCTCCCCAACCCCAGGGAAAAGGCTTTGTCTATTTATCGTATCCATGCCCCTCATAATTTTGTAAATCTCTGTAAGGTCACCCCTCAGCCTCCAACACTCCAGGGAAAACAGCCCCAGCCTGTTCAGCCTCTCCCTGTAGCTTAAATCCTCCAACGCTGGCAACAACCTTATAAATCTTTTCTGAACCCTTTCAACTTTCACAACATCTTTTCAATAGGAAGGAGACCAGAATTGCATGCAATATTCCAACAGTGGCCTCACCAATGTCCTGGACAGCCGCAACATGACTTCCCAACTCCTGTATTCAATTCTCTGACCAATAAAGGAAAGCATACCAAACGCCTTCTTCACTATCCTATCTACATGCGACTCCACTTTCAAGGAGCTATGAACCTGCACTCCAAGATCTCTTTGTTCAGCAACACCTCTCTAGGACCTTACCATTACGATTATAAGTCCTGCTAAGATTTGCTTTCCCAAAATGCAGCACCTCGTATTTATCTGAGTTAAACTCCATCTGCCACTTCTCAGCCCATTGGCCCATCTGATTAAGATCCTGTTGTAATCTGAGGTAACATTCTTCGCTGTCCACTACACCTCCAATTTTGGTATCATCTGCAAACTTACTAACTCTACCTCTTATGCTCGCATCAAATCATTTATGTAAGTGACAAAAAGTAGAGGACCCAGCACCGATCCTTGTGGCACTCCACTGGTCACAAGCCTCCAGTCTGAAAAACAATCCTCCACCACCACCATCTGTCTTCTACCTTTGAGCCAGTTCTGTATCCAAGTGGCTAGTTCTCTCTGTGTTCAATGAGATCTAAACTTGCTTACCAGTCTCCCATGGGGAACCTTGTTGAATGACTTACTGAAGTCCATATAGATCACATCTAGCACTCTGCCCTCATCTATCCTTTTTGTTACTTCTTCAAGAAACTCAATCAATTTTGTCAGGTATGATTTCCCATGGATAAAACTATGTTGACTATCCTTGCCTTTCCAAATACATGTACATCCTATCCATCAAGATTCACTCCAATAACTTACCCACCACCGACATCAGGCTCACTGGTCTTTCGTTCCCTGGCTTGTCCTTACTATACTTCTTAAACAGTGTCACCATGTTAGCCAACCTCCAATCTTCTGGCACCTCACCTTTGACTATTGATGATACAAATATCTCAGCAAGTGGCCCAACAAATAATTTTCTTAGTTTCCCACAGAGTTCGCGTGTACACCTGATCAGGTCCTTGCGATATATCCACTCAGGTGTTTCAAGACATCCAGCACTTCCTCCTCTGTAATATGGACATTTTGCAAGGTGTCACCATCTATTTCGCTAATTTCTATATCATCCATATCCTTTTCAACAGTAAATACTGATGCAAAATATTTGTTTTGTATCTGCCCTATCTCCTGCGGCTCCACACAAAGGCCACTTTGCTGATTTTTGAGGGGCCCTATTCATTTCCTCGTTATCCTTTTATCCTTAATGCATTTGTAAAAACGCTTTGGATTCTTCTATTGTGTTACAAGTTGCCACGGAGAGAAATAAACAACACAATACAATTGGAAGCTACCTCAATTCTGCAACATGTGCTCATGATTTTTCTTTGCCTTTGGTTAGGACCATGGAATATTGTTTGCGCACTGTTACCTTTGTCTTAATGGTAAGTATTTGCAACAAGACCCGCACTCCCACCCACGCTGGCGAGCTGGCTTGTTAACATGGCCCTCACAGAGGTGAATCCAACTGAGTTTTCACCACGCAAATTTGAAACAACAGCCAGTTAAGAGATCAATGTTGTTCCTTACAACATCCACTGAACATACCAAAATCCTTCACCTCTAGGTGACAAAGGAAACACCACTGGACTGTAAAAAGCAGCTGAAGTCCTGTTTACTGTGGACACTGCTGCAAGTGATCACACTGAAACAGAAGCTACATTGCATTAATATTCCTCAGACAGACTTCCACATAATGGTTGAAAGGAAGAAACTGCTTACAACTCATAAACTGCCTATCTAACCAATTAACCACCTACAATTCGAGGCTACAAATTTATAATTTGGATATTTGAATGCCATCTGAAAAACAAGGACATTGACAATCTGGTGTCACTCAGTTATTTTGCATTTAAATTGTTGCTAATTGTTGCTGGGATGGCACGATGGTTCACTGGTTTGTGCTACTCCTTCACAGCACCAGGGATCTGGATTTGAACCCACCCTCGGGTTACTGTGTGAAGTTTACACATTTTCCCTGGGTCTGCATGGGCTTCCTTCAGCTGCTCTGGTCTCCTCCCGCAGCCCAAGGATGTGCAGGTTAGGGAGATCAGCAATGCTAAATTACCCATTATGTGCAGGCTAGGTTGATTAGCATTGGGAAATGTAGGATTACAGGGCTGGAGTAGGGCAGTAGGTCCATGTGGGATGCTCTTCAAAGGGCTGGTGTGAACTCAATGGGCTAAATGACCCACTTCCACACTGTAAGATATCTATAACTGATTAACCTCTTTATCCTTTTCAATTCAATCTCTCATTGTGAGTATTTGCTTTTGTGTTTGCGTTGCAAAGTCTGCTGCACTGTTTCGATGTAAAACAAACTCTGCTTCTGGATTATCTTTACAACAGTATTGCTGCAGTCTTTACAAAATCCGCATCCAAAAATATTGGGAGTGGAGAAATACACCTGCATTACTTAAAATGGATAAAATTCAATCCCAATCTGTTTGCAGCCAGTGAGAATATTTTTTGAAATTAATTTTTAATCTATCTGCAAAGATGGGACCTGGAATTAGGTCTGATATTGGGTTCCTGGATGTAAGTTTGCTCGCTGAGCTGGAAGGTTCGTTTTCAGACGTTTCATCACCATACTAGGTGACAGCATCAGTGAGCCTTCAGTGAAGCACAGGTATTAGTGACCCATTTTCTATTTATGTGTTTGGATTTCCTTGGGTCAGTGATGTCATATCCCATGGTGATGTAATTTCCTGCTCTTTTTCTCTAGCGATGGTAAATGGGGTTTAAGTCAATGTGTTTGTTGATAGATTTCCAGTTGGAATGCCATGCTGTAGCAATTTTCATGCATGTCTCTGATTGGCTTGTCCTAGGATGGATGTGTTGTCCCAGTTGAAGTCGTGTTCTTCCTCATCTGTATGTAAGGATACTAGTGAGACTGTGTCATGCCGTTTTGTGGCTAGTGAATGTTCATGTATCCTGGTGGCTAGTTTTCTGCCTGTTTGTCCAATATAGTGTTTGTTACAGTTCTTGCAAGGTATTTTGTAAATTACATTAGTTTTGCTCATTGTCTGTATAGGGTCTTTCAAGTTCATTACCTGCTGTTTTAGTGTGTTGGTAGGTTTGTGGGGTACCATGATGCCAAGGGGTCTGAGTGGTCTGGGAGTCATTTCCAACATGTCTTTGATGTAGGGGACAGTGGCTAAGATTCCTAGATGCATTTTGTCTGCTTGTTTGGGTTTGTTGTTGAGAAATCAGTGGACTGTGTTCATTGGGTACCTGTTCTTTTTGAATACACTATATAGGTGATTTTCCTCTGCTCTTCATAGTTACTCTGCTGCAGTGTGTGGTGGCTTGTTGAAATAATGTTCTAATGCAGCTTTGTTTCTGGGTGTTGGGATGATTCCTTCTGTCATTCAGTATTTGGTCCGTATTTGTTGTTTTCCTGTAGATGCTGATTTCTGACTATCAAGGCAAAATTCTGCTGGAGAAATCCCTCACTCAAATTTCTACCTTTGTTTAATTTAATTTAAATTTGGACAATGTATCTACTAGCTACTGATGGGAAAGCCCCCAAGCCAAGTAAGATTTTCCAAATCCTTGTCATCGATAAAACACTAGCATCTTCTCATTACCCACGCTCAGTATGTTTTGTTTGAAGACCCATTGCCTTTCCTTACTCTTGGAGTGTCTATCTTAATTTAATAATACATTATAAACATTTCACAGAATTCCTAAAATGTGTAAAAGCAAGCCATATAGCCCATTGAGTTCAGACCAACCCCACTAAAGAGCATTAAAGCCAACCCCCCCCCCCATATATCCCAATATCCCTGCATTTCCCATGGCCAATCCACTCAACCCGCACATCCTTGAACACTATGGGCAATTTAGCATGGCCAATTCACCTAACCCGCACATCCCTGAACACTATGGGCAATTTTGCACGGCCAATCCACCTAACCTGCACATCTTTCGACTGTGGGAGGAAACCAGAGCACCCGGAGGAAACCAACGCAGACACGGGGAGGATGTACAAACTCCACCACAGACAGTCCCAAAGGTGAAATTGAACCCAGGTCCCTGGTGCTGTGAGGCAGCAGCAGAAATCTCAGAGCCATCGTGCTGCCCAAAAAGCTGTGAATTGCACTTGATCTAGGTAGTAGCTGAACCTGCAATCTTCTGGTCCGTAGTCAGATGCATTTTCCATTGTGGCACAAACCCTGCTCATTTTATGAGTTTAAAAATTAAATATTTATTGATTCACACACGTCATCACTTACATCCTCACATATGCAAAGGTTAGATGCAAGTGAAGTCAATGCACTTCCACTGTTTTTGTGAACAGTTAGGAGCACATGTGGTGCAGTGGTAATGTCCCCTGGACCAAGAAACCTGAGTTCAAATTCTACCTATTCAAAAATACAGATTGGAACAGCTTGAGGCGCTCTCATGAATTATTCATAAGATCCCCACCCCTGAGGCAGGAGGTCTAGGTTCAAGTACCAACTGTCCTGGATGGATGTCATAGCAATTTTCAACAGGTTGATTCAAGTACCTAGAACAATCTCAGACTCTGGTTTACAGTCTCTGATCTCCAATATGGTAAGCCCAAAGATTCATAGCAAGTTTGAAGGCTTCTCACAGTTGAATTTCCAAAAGGTGAGTTTGAAGTTGGAATTTGTTTGGGCAGGATCCTCTCTGTTAGAAGCTCCCACTTTCTTAATAATGCTATTAAGTACCCTGGCTACTTGATGACTAGTTAGCTTGTGGTTTTCTGATCACTGACTTGAAGGCTTTCTGGTTAAACTATATGCAAACAGCTTTTGCAGATTTTGAAAAACAGACTAAAAAAGGCTGCTTCCCCAAGTAAATTTTCACAAATTCAAGTGTTATTCCGAATTGAGAGGGTGATTCCATGTTGATTTCAACATTCTCTGTTGGGACAGTTACTTTGTCTGGTTTGAATAGAGAAAACTATCATGACACAATCGGAAGTTGATCATTCCCATTCACTTTTGACTGCCACAAATTGTGTTTCACCTTTTCCTTTTGTCCAGCATGAAGCAAGGAAACAGGCAATCTGGGGAATTCTATAGCCATTTTCTGTTTGTCCATTCTTATGTAAAGAGATGTGTGATTTCTACGGATAGCTTTGAATGTCAATGTAAAATTATTTTCTCTGGGGTGGGGGAGTCAGGAACTAGAGGGCATAGGTTTAGGGTGAGATGGGAAAAATGTAAAAGGGACCTAAGGGGCAACTTTTTCACATGGAGGATGGTCCTCTATGGAATGACTGCCAGAGAAAGTGGTAGAGGATGGTACAATTACAACATTTAAAAGGCATCTGGATGGGTACATGAATAGGAAAGGTTTAGAGGGATATGAGCCAAGTTCTGGCAAATGGAACTAGATTAGTTGAAGATATCTGGTCAGCATGCACAAGTTGGACCAAAGCATCTGTTTCCATGCTATGTCTTTATGACTCTATGTGTTCACTTTGGACTTGTGATATTCTATAGCTCAAATGCCAAAGTTCAAATCACTTGAGACAGATACTTATTTGTGTCCAGTTTTTAAAAATATTGACTGAAAGTACATAATATGACATATTTATACTGGGATGATAATATTGTAGATTTGATTCCTAGTATACTTAAAATTAATGCTAATAGGTCACTCCTTTTAATTAAAAAGATTACAGTTCCAACAATGCATGAGCCCTTCCAGTAAACTCTTCATAATTTATGGGACAATAAATCATTCTCGTCTTGGAGTTTTCTTACACATAACTCAATAATCGCTCCCTTACATGTTGCAAACTTTGAAGAGACATGACTTCAAAGAGTAAAACAATTCTACTGGTCAAAGAAACCAGCAATGCATTTGTTTTCCATCTCAGTAATCATATTAAGAATATATAGAGAAAGGGCAGGTAAAAGCAGTTGAGGTGCAGGTCAGCCATAATATAACAGAGTGACACAGTAGGCTTAAGAGTCTGATTGATCCAATTCTATTCCTGTTTCCCCAGTTCAACACAGAGAATGTGAATGACATTGTGACAAGGAAGAACTGGATAACATCAGCATATATGTCGAATCTGATATACATTTGGAGGATGTTCCTGAAGTGAAATCTGTGCACAAGAAAGAATTATGATCCAATGTTAGATCACTGTGAACAGTAACTTTGCAAAAACAGAAGAGAACTCATTGCAGGAAGTTCTCAGGCTATGATTTGATAGATAAAACAGGAATCAGATGAGGGCAAGTTTAGTTAGTTGAATAGTGGAGAACATTATCAGAGGAGGAATAACATAATCATCTAGGACAAAGGCTGCAGATAGGTCAAGGAGGGATAGTGCTGCAAGTTCACAGTTGCTCACAATATAATGTTCATTCGTGGTATTTCAGCACTGTAATTGGAATGAAATGCATTTATCACAAATCATTCACATAGTTGTAGGAAGGATGGACATGGATTTAAGAGTTTATTCTATAAACTTTTTCTGTCTGTTTGCTCATGAATGAAATTTTCTTTAAATTATAGCAAATGAAATTATATTTGACAGGCAGTATGGCTTGAAGAAATCCAATTTTGCTGTTGCCAATTAAGTGGGTGAAAATGCACTATCGGTGTTGTAATTACCAGTCATTAGTGGCTCTGAGTTCTTTCAGTTTTCACACATCCTACATTTTTGTGAATTGAATTGCCAAAAGTAATTATGGACAGACACTCTTGTTGCTTGAAAGCTCATGCTATCAAAGTGAATGAAATTCAAATGAAGTCATTTTCAAAGAGCACCAGCTAGTCAGCTAAAGAGGTGGTCGAAACAAGGGAAGCAGCCCCTTTATGGGTCTACAAAAAAAGACTTATGATTTCAATAAAGTAATGTCAGAGGAAGCAACCAAAGAATTTTCTATAGATATGCTATAACGCTTGCAATTACAACATTTGACAAATGATAAATGTGTTTGATATTTAAAGGAACAATGCCTTCGGGGAAAAAAAAAGATTGTCTGTCAAATTGAGAAGCGCTGACTTTTCCTCAAGCAAAAATTGAGTGTGAAAACCTGTGGAGTGAGCATCAAGCTCTTCCTAATTCATCATTGTGAGGTCAATGAAGGACACTTTAACAATTGAGCCTTATTAACACAGATACTAATTACTCATTAGCTTTTGTCTGGCTCCAGCTTCTACCTGGAGGTCAAAGTTCATCTTTCGAGGTAAGCAGAGTCCTAGCAGCAATTAATTTGAATGGACAAAATTTGTGGTTGGGGATGCTACAAATGGCAAACGTGCAGTTGTCCTCAACTTGCAGGCCCATCATGCATCTCTGCAATGATTAAATTCTGGGCATGGGCAAGTTACTGTGCTGAAGAAGAATGGCAGACAGGAGCTGGGAGAGTCCTATGGGAAGGAAGGCACACATTTCCTTCGGGAGCCTTGCTACTCTTGATCCATAGAATGATAAATTTATTGGACTTCCAAATCTCTTCAGGGCATCCTTCTGTGTCGAAGGTTTCCCTAGTAATGCAGGGACCCAAGCATCATATTTGCAATCACATTTTAAAATTGCATCAGGATCCAAGTTATGATATCGGAACCAAGTTTTACATTCTGAAGTCTTCCTCAGCTGATTGCTATCAGTGCCTCTCATACTGACCAAACCATGTCTGTTTCATAACAGAAAGGTCAGTTCAGAAACATTTAATGTGATGAGTGCCACTCGACATATATGTTAAAGTATCCCATCTCTGCTTTCATTGGCAGTGGTATAAACCAGGTGAATACATGTGAGAGGAAATAGAGTAACTCTGTGTGATTTTGAGGAAGGGTTCATTCATTGTAGCAACTGTAATCTTTTTAATTAGTTGGAATAACCTATTAATTTTAAGTATATTAGGAAATCAAATCTACAATATTACCATTCAAAGTAGAAATATGTCTTACTACATACTTTCAGTCAATATTTTTAAAGGTTACAAGTGATCTGAACTTTTGCATTTGAGCTACAGACCGTAACAAGTCCAAAGTGAGCACATAGAGTCATAGCACAGAAACAGACCCTTTGGTCCAACTTGTCCATGAGCTAACATAACCGTGATTAATGTTATCACATCATGATTTCAGAGAGAAGGGTTGACAAGAATTTCAATACACCTTTTTCATCAAGAAAGTGTCCCTTTAAATTTATCTCGCACCCATCTTGTATTTGCCAGTCTAAATCATTGTTTGAAGCTTGCCAGTGAAATGGCAAGTTCTTTCCCCCGTAAGCTGGTTGGTGGCCCAATTGATGCCATGTCTCGTAATGTCTTCAGCCGGCAGCACTCTGTAAGTTAGGATACTGACAAAGCTTCTGCGTTCCAAAACTCTTTTCTTAAAGTTGAATGCAGCTCAGAAACTAAAAGATACAACAGGGACATTTTGACCTTGGCTTTTGTTTTCAACCAGCAATGATCTGAACTTTTCTCTCTCATTCTCCACACTTCACTGTTATAAGTGAATCTAGGTGGCGTTGCAATTACAATTCTGAAAATGGAATCACACTTACATGTAACCAAGTCTGGCAAAACAGATCACTTGGAAATAATTGTCACCTTGGTTTTTGTTGATCTTATGTTTTAGTTAGAAATATCAATTTGAAGTTAAAATCTCTTGGATAATAATGTTAGCAATTTCATTATTATGGGGGGAGCTGTGGCGAGGAGAGATGGAGAAGAGGTTAGCTAGATTTTCATTGCTAATACTGTACTGTAAAGTAGAAAGCTGACTAGGAAGGAACTGCGTGTGTCCTTTCACAGATCGGATTAATGAAAGTGTTAGATATTGTCTTGTTTCCAGGAATGTGGAGAAATTGTTTTTGATAAATGAGACAAAATTCCCGCATGAGTAAAATCAATCGCTGCTTGAGACCCTGTAGCATTGATCTGTGCAAACTATATATTATTAATTTTGCATGCTTTAAGCTTTAAAAAAAGTTAAAGTGTTCAGCAAAATGGCAGAAGTGTTTGATTTGTAGAAAGCTGGAAAACTAGATGCTGCTGTTAAATAAAAATTTTATTTGTAATTCCAGTCAAAGTGGATTTGTAAATCTCAGTTCTGGAGCTCAAGGGAAGAGTTGGGTGCCCGGGAAAATGCTAATGTATAGCAAATAGATACTGAATGCATGCCGAATTCAGAAGGAGTTGGAGAAGATTGAGTACTCAATATGCAAGAAAGTAAACTGTTTATATCAAAGGTCACCTTGAATGTTAAAAGAATCAAGCAGGGTCAGCATCTTGATGAAAACTTGAAATCATGTTTTAGACAATAAGTGAGACAATCAATCAGCGATGTGAAACCCCAAAAATTAATCTTATTTCAGAATGAGATGAAACATAGTCTGTAGCAGGTGACTGAAAATACAAATGAACTGGAAGAAAAATATGTCTATAAGACAGTTTGGAAACGCACAAAATTACATCGCAAACATTAGGAATTTTAACTCCAGGCTGAGAAGTGGCCAGCAATCTGAGAACCATTGCATGTGATCCAGTTGGTATTAATAACCGGGTCTCACACTAGCATTCACTGGCTCTGACTTTGTATCCAAAATAAAATTGAAAAGCTGAGGCCACCTGTTGGGTCCACATGCTGTACTGGATGGATAAGAAATGTGAGGAGATGGGCTGGAGGCACAAAGAGATCCAACTCAGAAAACGAGTGGAATTTTAAAGTAAAGCACTTCACATTGGCCGTTTCAGCCAGTTGAGAAGTTTTACATTTACTTTACAGGTGTAATGTTCTGGTGTAATGTTCTTTACAACTTGTCACACTCCTGTTGATGTAATGGGACCCAATTCTATCTACATGTATGGTGTTGCTGTCAGACTGGAATAGTGATATTACTGCAAAATAAGGCATGTAAAAATCAGAATGGCATGGCACCAGAAAAAATAATTCATTAACCTGTCCCTGAAAGTTTGTCACCTCACTGACCCCCTGGATTTTTGCAGGGGTAACTACAATCCCACCAATGGACTTCTGTTTCTTTCAGCTCCATTTGGGAATCCTGAGTAAAAGACAAGGT
Source organism: Chiloscyllium plagiosum (assembly GCF_004010195.1). Taxonomy (NCBI): domain Eukaryota; kingdom Metazoa; phylum Chordata; class Chondrichthyes; order Orectolobiformes; family Hemiscylliidae; genus Chiloscyllium; species Chiloscyllium plagiosum. The sequence goes on from NC_057741.1 coordinate 12,832,718, forward strand.
CTCCGTTCAGAATTTTCTTTTATTATTATTACTTATTACTTGCACCTGAAGAAAAGCCTGTTAAATTCATATTGCCTGTAGCATAAACAGGAATTGAAGGAAATCCCAACATCTCCAAGCTTCACCTACTCAGAATTGATTCCTGTAACATGAATCATCTTAAGCAGCCAATTCCTGTTAAACCATTTGCGAGCTCTGGGAATAGGAAATGCTTATTCGTAAATGTGTCTCAGTTGATTTCTTGACTTCGATTTTTTTTTCAAAAATCAATTTACAAAATATTCCCTTTCATTCAGTCCCTCTGCGGATTTCAAATGTTCTGAAAAGACTTTAGGCTCCTGATCATTCGCTTTCACAATTTCAAATCATTGTACAGCCTACAACAACTTGGTATTTAAAGGGCATTTATTGTCATAAAGCATTCAAAGCTACTACACAGAACCTACTTAAAACGAAAGTTGATAGTCAATCCTCTCGGGGATATTAGTTAAGGTGACCAAAAGCATGGTGAAAGCTGTAGATAGCAGACAACGCCTTAAAGGAGAGAGTTTGCACGGCAGAGAGATTTACAAAACTATGCCAGAATTAAGGACCTATGCCATTGAAGGGATGACTACCTGTAGTAGAAAAAACAAACAAAATTGGGAATAATCAAGATTTGGAGGATTGCAAAACTTTCGAGGATGGAAGTAGGATACCAGAACGAGGAGGGATGATATTAAAGAGGAATTTGAAATCAAGAATTTTAAAACCAAGAAGACAGAGGGTGGTGGTGGAGCGTTGTTTTTCAGACTGGAGGCCTGTGACCAGTGGAGTGCCACAAGGATCGGTGCTGGGTCCACTACATTTTGTCATTTATATGAGTGATTAATGTAAGCTTAAGGGGTATAGTTAGTAAGTTTGCAGATGACACCAAAATTGGAGGTGCAGTGGACTGTGAAGAAGGTTACCTCGGATTACAATGGGATCTTAATCAGATGGGCGAATGGGCTGAGGAGTGGCAGGTGGAGTTTAATTTAGATGTTGTGAAACTTGAAAGGGTTCAGAAAAGATTTACAAGAATGTTGCCAAGTTTGGAGGATTTGAGCTTTCGGGAGAGGTTGAATAGGCTGTTTTCCCTGTAACGTTGGAGGCTAAGGGGTGACCTTATAAATTCATGAGGGGCATGGATAGGGTAAACAGACAAGGTCTTTTTCCTAGGGTGGGGGAGTCCAGAACTAGAGGGCATAGGTTTAGGGTGAGAGGAGAAGGAAATAAAAGAGACCTAAGGGTCAACGTTTTCACGCAGAGGGTGATACATGTGTGGAATGAGCTGCCAGAGGAAGTGGTGGAGGTTAGTACAATTGCAACATTTAAAAGGTATCTGCATATGAATAGGAAGATTTGGAGGGATATGGGCTGGATGCTGGCAGGGGGGACTAGATTGGGTTGGAATATCTGGTCGGCATAGACGAGTTGGACGGAAGCTATACATCTCTATGACTCTATGACTAAGTTAATAACATCCACAGTTTATCAAATTTACTATACATAAAGGTATTTGGCATAACTTCGGGATAAGATGAATGAGAACCAGGCTTTACATGCCACTTCAGAGATTGATGACTTTGTATCAAGAATTAAATGCTTGCGGCATGGTGGCTCAGTGGTTAGCACTGCTGCCTTACAGTGCGAGGGACCCAGGATTGATTCCCACCTCAGGCAACAGTCTGTGTGGAGTTTGCACATTCTCCCCATGTCTATTTCCTCCCACAGTCCAAAGATGTGCAGGTTAGGTAAATTGGCCATAATAAAATTGCTCGTAGGGTTCAGGGATGTGTGGATTAGGTGCATGGTGAGAGAGTTGTTGGGATGGCTTGGGAGACCAGACCTGGAATCTTGAGACTGGCTGAGCACCATGAGTTGGACAATTGAAGCATCCAGGCTTTGTGGGGTGCCCCGCCTGGCAGCTGCGCCTAAGGGTTGCTTTCTGTTGAGTCTAGAGGGGGTGTCAACTGCAATGAGCTTGGGAGAGGGAGGTAAAATATGAGGCTGCAAGGGTAGAGGCAAGACTGTGTGATGAAAGGCGTAAGCTTTAGGACGTGGTATGAAGAAAGCAGGAGGCTACAGGAGGTGGGGGAAGGAAGAGGCTGTGAGAGGTTGGAGAGAAGCTGTGAGAGTGGGAGATGGAGGACATTGCAATGATAGTAGTGGGTAAAGGAGAAGGTTACAAGCTTGGGGGGAACAAAGGAGTCTGCAAGATGGAGTTCAACGAATGAGGTTTGAAAGGTATGATTGGAAAAAGGGGCTGCAAAGAAGAGTGAATCATTGTAAACATGTCACATTGGAATATTCAACTGCCCAGCAGCCAGGAAAAAATAAAATCACTGAGGTAACAAATTATTTGAAAAAGATTGCGTAATCTGCAACTTTTGATCATGAGTTACTACCAAGGCAGAAATGTAGTAACATGTTGAAATAAGCAGTATCAATTGTTAAGTTTATATCTTTGATTGCAATCTGAGATGCATTAAATAAGGCAGTAACTATCTGGTTAGAATATGCTTGCTTTGTTTACATGCAATGGAAGATCACTGCTGTGGACTCATCAGTCTGTAGAAGGTAAGTTAAGGGCGACACTATTTTTTCAGATAGAAGTATCTGCCAGTTATTTTCATGAAGGACCTTTTCTTTCTAACCAATACCTATTATCTTATGCCAATTTAAAAGCTGTTGTGTCTATGAAATCAATGCTTATCCTAATGTGCTGTGGCTTTAAGTTTAATGTTGGTTTGAAAATTGCTTATGTTGATAAGTTCTTCCAATTCTGCAGTTGTATCCATCCATCCTAGGATGTCACCTAGACAGGGGACGAAACGTCTGCAACACAAATTCCCAGCTCGGCGAACACAACCACAACAACGAGCACCCGAGCTACAAATCTTCTCACAAACTCTGAAGGAGCTGTTGATTGGTGACTAGGTCACATGATAAGTGAGTTAATGAGAATGAGAACTGAATTCCTGAAAACATAAAATTTCATCAAAATTGTAAGTTAGTCCTCGAAAAAATTTGAAGATGTGCCCATGAAAATAATTATTTTTACATAGGCTAGGAGTAAAGAAACTGAGCTAGTTGCACCGTATGAAAAGCCAAGCTGCCTGTAATTGTCTGACAGAAGTTATGATTATGAAGTATATCACAGATAAAATTGAGTTTTCAGAGGGTTTTATAAGTAAAGGTATAAAGTGAAAATGTTTTGCTGAACTATATAGAATAGTTCAATCCCAATGTGACTATGATTTCCATTCTGAATACTAGGGGGATGTGTTAAATTTGGAGAGACTTCAGGAGAAAACACCTTCAATAATAAAGGATTGCACAGAAGCTCAAGTTGCTCTCTGACAAGTCAAGAAACTTGAGGGGATTTGCTGGAGGTGTGTAAAAAGGTTTATTATAGTTTATCTAGAATAAATAAGAACTGTTTCCAGTATTTGATGTGTCAATACTCACAAGGCCCAGCTTTAACTTAAGTTAAATTGATTGGCAAAGAACCAGAGGCAACATAGGAAGAAGCTTTACAATACAAACATTGGTTAGGATTTGGAATACATTTCCAAATGGGTAGCATGGTGGTTCAATGGTTAGCACTGCTACCTCATAGTGCCAAGAACCCAGGCTTGATCACAACCTTGGGCGATGGTCAGCGTGGAGTTTGCATGTTGTCCCCATTGGGTGGTCCAGTTTCCTCCCACAAATATGTGCAAGTTATATAGATTGGCCAAACTAAATTGCCCCATAGTGTTTAGGGATGTGTAGATTTGGTACCCAGGATGTGGAGGTGCCAGTGTTGGACTGGGGTGGACAAAGTTAAAAATCAGACAACACCAGGTTATAATTCAACAGGTTTATTTGGAAATACAGAGGAACCTTGATTATCCAAAGGACACGGGGAGTATTTTGTTTGATTAATCGAATTTTGGATAATCAAATGCCGGATAACATAGTTTAGACAAACAATGGGACCTTACGAACTTGCCAGATCATCCAATATTCAGATAATCGAATGGTGGATAATCAAGGATCCTCTCTACCAGTTTTTGGAGCGTTGTTCCTACATCACATGGCTATGGTGTAGTATCATTTTGCTATAAATTCTGTATCTTATGTCGCTGCTCCACAGCTACTTGATGAAGGAGCAACACTCCGAAAGCTAGTACTTCCAAATAAAGTGTTGTGCGATTTTTAAGTTAGATTAGGTACTTTAGGGGTCATGGGAAATGTTGGGTAACAGGGATAAAGTGCTGGAGATGAGTCGGGGTGGGATAATATTCAGAGGGTCTGTGTGGACTTGTTGAGCCGAATGGCCTGTTTCCACACTGTGGGGATTCTATGATTTCCTGGCAGTGAGGTGGATGCAATTTTAAATTAATGTTCAAAGTGAAATTTTAAAACTACTTGGATCAAACAAAAAGGTAAGTATAGGTGGGGAGAGCAGATGTACGACTGACTGGATTTCTCCTTAAAAGAATTGGCACAGGTGTCAGTGCAGAACTGCTTCCATCTGTGCTGCATCTTTCTATTTGATACAAAAAGTGCTCAATAGAAGCTGTCTAGGGTGATGTTGGCCGAGGGATATTATCACTGGACTATTCAGCTAGAGACCTAACTACTACCAGGGGGACTTGGGTTCAAATCCCACCATGGCAGCTGGTGGTATTTAGATTCAGCTTTAAAAGAAAACCTGGAGTTAAGAGTCTAATGATAACCATGACTCCATTGCTGATTGTCAGGAAAAACCCATCTGGTTCACCAATGTCCTTTAGGGAAGGAAACTGTTATGCTTACCGGGTTTGACTTAGATGTGACTCCAGTCCCCCAATAATGTGGTTAGAGATGGGTAATAGATGCTGGTCTATCGAGCAATGTTCTCATCCTGTGAATGATTTTTTTTAGAAAGGAGAGAGGGTGAGATAAGGAGCTTAAAAGCAATGAAAAGTACAGAGCTTGTCATTTTCCACCATAGCGCTGCTTGTGAAGAATGTGTTCAAGCAGTATTGAACAACAAGCAACAGATATAACAAGAGCTCCTGGAATTCTGTCATTCTTCACAATCTTTCACTTAGATTACAAATTATTGTCAGCAACTTGTTTGCTAAGAGACTGTGTTATGACACAGAGTAAGCCCTTCTACTAATTCGAACCAGATCCACAGAAAAGCTGTTAAAGTATGAATGACCAAAAACTACAAAAATCCCTCCATGTGAAGAAAAGAAATTTAACAATTTATTCTTTAACTCTGAGAAACATAAGAACAAGGTTTGTGAAGGTTTGTAGCTCAGGTTGAGATTTAGGGAGATTTATTTTTGAGAAATAGAAAGATGTAAATAGAAAGCAGGAGACAACAGCTTTGCTTCACTTGGAGTTCACACTGATGATGTTACCTAGCCAGGTAATGAAATGTCTGGATATCAAACATAGAGCTCAGTGAGCAAACTTACACCCTAAAACATAAGAACATTAAACAACAACTATCTATACTGTAATCCACCTTTGTCTGATCAATTTATCTACCTCCCACTCTACAAAAATATACTGATGTGATAAAACCCCTGATTAAGTTTACCAAAAAAATCTAATTTCAAACCAGCCAAAAGTTGTTTTTCTCTTGGTATCTTCGTCTTTGCTTTCATGGATCTTTCTTTAGTCTTCTGCTTCATAAATTTCATATGAGAAGGTACCTTTCAGAGAGAGGCTCTGCAAGCCGCATTTTTATTGGTGCTCTTTGCCACTCTGGCTAACTGTTCAAAATACCTAATTTTATATACCCTAAAACATCAGACCATCTCAGTCGTTAGCACTGCTGCCTCACAGCACGAGGGTCCCAGGTTCAATTCCAGCCTCGGGTGACTGTCTGAGTGGAGTTTGTACGTTCTACCTATGTCTGCATGGGTTTCCTCCTGGTGCTCTGGTTTCCTCCCATAGTCCAACGATGTGCAAGTTAGATGAATTGGCCATGTGAAATTGCCCATAGTGTTAGGTCAATTAGTCAGAGGGAAATGGGTCTGGGTGGGTTACTCTTCGGAGGGTCAGTGTGGACTGGTTTGGGTCGATGGGCCTCTTTCCACACTGTAGGGAATCTAATCTAATGTGATTAAAATTCAAATGCGATTGGATTTTGGTATCTTGGGGCATAATTCAAATTGATTAGCCAAATTCAAATTTGTTGTGTACCATAGCAATGAATCTCCAGCTATTTGTTTCACAACCAAATGTTACATTTTGAATTTTTTTTAGCACACTCTAGGTCTGTGCCAGCTTCTACTCTCTCTTAAAGGTACAGTACACACCTTCATAACAGTTGTAACTCCACAATTCTTGAGCACAAATTCTAGGTGAATAATTTAATGAAGTACTGAAGGAACACTGAACATGAGAAGATGGTTGTTTACTCAAAAGAGATATTAAACTGAGTTCTTGCTTATCAAGTGTGCATAGAAGAGTCCATGGCACTATGTAAAGAATAATTCTCCACAGTGTTTTAATTAACTAAAAAAGACATTGGTTGTAAACTGCTAAGTATTCAATTGAGAAGAAAAGCACTATGTGAGTGCAAAATCCTTTCCTTTTAGATGAAAGAATCTCATCCCCAAACAAGCATTATTGCTTCCAGATTCTGTTAGTGAGTAAGACTGACTGACCAACCATCAGTAATGTAAACAAATATAAAAGCAATATACTGCAGATGTTGGAAATCTGAAATTTGAAAAGAAAGTGCTGGAAAAACTCAGCAAGTATGGCAGCATCTGTGGAGGAACAAATAGAATTAATGTTTTGAATTCAATGCAACTTTGCTTTGGAATGAAGAAGATTCATATTGGACTTGAAATTTTAAGGAGAAAGTGTGGACCGCAGATGCTGGAGATCAGAGTCGAGAATGTGGTACTGGAAAAGCACAGCAGGTCAGGCAGCATCGGAGGAGCAAGGGATTCAACATTTCGAACAAAAGCCCTTCATCATTCCTGATGAAGGGCTTATGCCCGAAGCATCGATGCTCCTGCTCCTCCGATGCTGTCTGACCTTCTGTGCTTTTCCAGCACCACATTTGCGACTTGAAATTTTAACTCCTTTTTTCTCTCTCCACAGGTACAGAAGAGCCATGCAGTGCCTCTGTTTATATTTATATTCCTATTAAATTTACATTTCTGTTTATAGTTCTATTAAATCTACATTTGTAATGAATGGTGATTAAGACGCCAATTGATCATCAAGGAACTTTATGACTTGCATATTGGATTGATGTGGGTTAACTTGTTGCAAACTTTCTATGTCACAAAGGATGTTATATTGAAGTGGAACAAAGAACTCCAGATCCTGGAAATCTAAAACAAAAGCAGAACTTGCTGGAGAAACTCAGCTGGTCCGGCAGCACCTGTGGGGAGCAAACATAGTTAATGTTTCGAATCCAATCGAGTTTTGATGAAGAGTCACCAGACTCTGCAGAGTTAACGCTGCTTCCTTCCCACAACAGCTGACAAAGCTGTTGAATTTCTCCAGCAATTCATGATTTTGTTTCAAGCAGAAACGACTTTCATTAACCCCACCTTCCATTGTCCAGTTGACCAAGATCACTTTATTCCCGACATAGCTAATACTGGAGACAACCTCCTGACTAGAATGAATGGTTCCCTGGATGCTGCCTGACCTGCTGCGCTCTTCCAGCAACACATTTCCAGCTCTGATCTCCAGCATCTGCAGACCTCACTTTCTCCTCCTAGAAAAAAAGTCAGTAAAGGATAGCAGACAAATTTCATGATCGTAAGAGCAGAATCTTACCAGAAATCGGCTAACTGCCATTTTGGCAAATTTCATGGACGCTTTCGCTATCTCCCCAAATTCACCTCAGTATCTGTACACAGCACTTCGCTGGTGCTCCACTTGTCATCTGCTCCTACCCTTCATAAGCAGAAATATTGGCGCTGGCATGATCTTCAAAGCCCAGCTCTTTACCCAGTCAAGCACTGACAGTCTGTCGCTTCCCTACCCAATACCTGTCAATCTTCCCAGATACATCAGACAAAGGGAAATGAGCACTCTGCCTTGCTGCAGGCTCCAGCAAATGCAGGGAAGTGTATGCAGTTGCTACCCATGGAAGGTGCCCTGACATTTTAGTGCCTGGTTTCCAAAATGGAAGACCAGAGGAGGAAGCATCAAGCTGGAGTCTGGGGGTTAATGCTCTGGTTTTACTGTTGACAATTATTGCCGTCCAGTTTCTACTTGTTGGGTGGGGGAATGGGATACTGCATATTTATAAGCAGGATTAGGGAGTAATGAAGATGGTAATAAATGCTAATTCATGCAAATAGGCCTCTCACTGCTTCTTAGGAAGATTCTTTTTTATTCATTCACAGGATGAGGGCATTACTGGCTAGGCTAGCATTTATTGCCCATCCTGATTGCCAGAGGATAGTTAAGAGCCAACCATATTGCTGTGGATCTGGACTCACATATAGGCCAGACCAAATAAGAATGGCAGATATCCTTAATGAACATTAATGAACTGGATGGCTTTTTCCTGACAATTAACACTACGTTCATGATCATGAGACTCTTAACTTCAAATTTTTAATGTAATTCAAAACTACTATCTGCAATGGTGGGATTCAAACCCAGGTCTCCAGATCATTCCTGGAGTCACCAGATTAATAGTCTAACAATAATGCCAATAGGCAAATGGTTCCCCTGTCTTACAGTTCAATATTTGGCTGGAAAATGGGAGTTTTTGCTCTCGATATGAAGAATCGACAGACTGCCAACTTCACATGAATACCCCAGTTTCTCATCATTGGTTACATCACTCAATGTCTGAGAACTGTTTCAATCCTGACCCTCAAATACTTCCCCTGTTGTTAGGGTTAGAATAAATGATTTTTTTTTCAGTTTGGCAATTGCAAAATGTCAAGTATCTCCTCTCAGGAACTCCTCTCATTACCAAATGGCATACTCCTGCTCATAAAGCTATGTTTACATCCAAACTATTTCTAACGTGTATTAAATGATACTTAATGTTTTCTTTTGCAAACATTGAATGCCACACATTGATTTATCTGAATTAACATTTGAGTTCATTTGTTTGAAAATTGTTCAAATATATATAACCTAGTTTTAACGACACACCTTTGATGAATTTCCTCCAAGTTGACGGCGGCACGGTGACACAGTGGTTAGCACTGCTGCCTCACAGCGCTAGAGACCCGGGTTCAATTCCCGCCTCAGGCGACTGACTGTGTGGAGTTTGCACGTTCTCCCCGTGTCTGTGTGGGTTTCCTCCGGGTGCTCTGGTTTCCTCCCACAGTCCAAAGATGTACAGGTCAGGTGAATTGGCCATGCTAAATTGTCCGTAGTGTCAGGTAAGGGGTAAATGTAGGAGTATGGGTAGATTGCGCTTCGGCGGGGCGGTGTGGACTTGTTGGGCCGAAGGGCCTGTTTCCACACTGTAAGTAATCTAATCTTGACATTTTTGTTTTTGATTGTCTTAATTAACTATAGTTGATATCACACTGAGAGCGTAAGGTGGTTTAAATCAATTAAATATCACAGTTGGTTCCACAACAAAATGGCTCAAAGCTCTTGACTTTGGATCATTAGAAATGGTATGCAAGTTGGGAGATGCCTGAAATTTAGCTGTCAAGTTAAACTTTCAACAGGGGGTCTTGTGACACAGTCATAGTGTTCCTACTTCTGAGCCAGAAGGTCCAGGTTCAAGTTTCAATTATCCTGGTGGTGCTTCATACATGTCCAAGCAAGTTAATTAAAATAATTCAAAGTAATTTTGAGAGGGCTATCAAAGAGCAGAGATGGTGTTTCTTTGTCTGAGCTAGGAGGCTTCAGTACAGAAGTGTGTCATAACAACTCTGTACAAATTAATTGAAAAATAACTAAACTTCCACTGAATTATACTGCACAGATGCATCTGGATAAACCTCCAGCATGAGCACAGAGTGACCAGGACTGACCTACATACTTAGATCTGGAATTATTACACAGTTTAATATCTCATCTAACTGGAGATTCAACAATGAAAGTCAACTGAGCATCCTTAATCATCTCCACAACCAGCCAATTACCCCTGACAATGCCCAGTGAACAGATAATTCCCTGGACCAAATCTCCTAATCAATTATCTACATATGTCATCCACTCACTCATTAAAACTTGAGACCTTTAAAAATATACTTGTGTACCCCAGTTATTCTCTTGTAAGAAAGTGGTGTGTCCTTTCCTACCTTGAATTCTCCTACTCTCATCAGTCTTCCACATGGCAGGCTTCACCGGTCCACTTCTGCTTTCGCTGGGATCTGAAGACATGGCTGAAAGTGGTTAGCATTGGTTGGTTCCATTGACTCCTTCTGTACTTCTCGCTGTTTCAGGAAGGCAGCCAACATAATCAAACAGCCCTCCTTCGCTGTTATAATCTGTTCCAACCTCTTCCATCGAGCTGAAGATACAAAACCTTAAACACAATTTAGTGCTGTTATTGGATTTCTGAACGGACCTCTCAAATTTTAAATTAAACGTGAGCTCACTCTCTGTGCGCCTTCTCTTCAGCCATTGTATTGCATTCTTTGCTCAGTTCTATTACCCTAATGCACTTGTACGGTAAGGTCTGCCTGTATTGCACGCAAAACAAAACTTTTCACTTTACCGAGCTACATTTGACAATAATTTAAAAAACTTCCTCGCTAGTGGCAATGTGCTCAGTATTGCTGCTGACTGGAACATCTGGGCTATTATTCCACTGACATGGTAATAAACATGATTTGAGGAATAAACAATCATCACACACAGACAAAACTAAAAGTGTGAGTTTTGGAAATGCAGTTAAAAGAGCATAGGGCAGCAAAAAAAGCAACTCTGGCTACCCACATTAAATGTTAACTGCTGAGCACCAGTGCATCTTGGAATTGGGCATTAATCATTTCCTCTACAGTTAATTTCGTTTTTAGCATTTATAAACAGACTATGAAAACAATTAAGAGTCTAATAGTCAGGCACTTGTTTCCTAACAGTTGCTTTGCAATCACTGAACCAAATGCATAGATATTCCTGAATCCAAAGGAATTATGACAGTTTATTATTACACAAATTAGCTTATGATTGTCAATGTCCCTGTAGTTGGTTATCCTGTGTTTCTGTTGCACACACTAAAGCCACCTTCTCTGGAATATGATTTTTTTTTAAGACAAATGTGCATGGGATATGAGTTCACCCATCTGGCTTAGCTCTTGAGAAGTAACGATAAAGTGCCTGCTTGAACAACAGCAGTCTCCTGGAACATGGAATATCAGTCCAGGGGTTTAGGTACAGAGGGGGAACTGGTCAGAATAGTCAGGGTGAAGTGGTCCCTACATCTCCAGTCTGGGAGTGCACCTTGTCGTCTAGTACAAACACTCCAGGGAGTCATAGGAAGACAGGAGGAAATTTGTACAGATATCTAGAGGTGAGAGGCCTGTTCACTCAGTGTTCGGCGCTGTCTTTCTTATTTGCTCAAGGGAATGGTTCACAGCCAATCATGGGGTTCCAAAACTATAAGTCTTAGAGGGGGTGGGGTTATCAGAAAACACTGCTGTTTGAAGGATTTTGCAAACAATAGTACAGTGGTAGAACATGAGCTTGTTGGAAGGTGTGTGCAGGAACAGAAATAGAGTATGAGGTAGCAAAAAACAGATGGTGGTACTTATGCTAATGGAGCAGACAACACCACTCCTTCTTGCTGAAATGCTGGCGTTTTTCTGATTCGTGAACCCCACACTGACCTGGTTTGCAAACTCAGACCAGACTGAAGGGTCTAATGCAATGGCCTCCTCTGTAAATTCTCTTCTATATTCTACCATCCTCCAGGGCCTCCTGCTCACTGCCCACACAATAGAGCGTAAATTTCCCCTGGTCTGCCTTATCCAGAGCAAATGTCTGAACCATGCAGGGCAGTTTCAGATTTCCACTGCTTGACTCTGCGTGTAATTGTTTTTTTTTAAATATAGCGATGGTGCCATGGATGTCAGGAAATCCCAGCAGTGGTGAGCACATCTGGATATGTTGAGTGGGAGAATTGGGCTATCAAACAAGAAGAGAATCATGGGAGTGTGGGTGAAATTTGATGAGATGAGTTTACGATGATTACACAAGAAAACATACTAGGCACACAAACAGAAACCCTCCATTAAACATGAGAAAAGTTATACGAAGTCAAAACATGGGATAATTCAGTACATTGTTACTGGAACTCTGAGGAGGAGTAGATACCATGTCTCGCTCTTTCAAGATCCTCAGCTGTGCTGTCCCTAAGTTCACATGATCTTGTCACAATACGTGGTGTTTCTTGACAGTCCTTACAGTTAACATTGCCAGACCTTTTCAGACCCATATACAACATTGGCTTCACCACAACAGCATTAGACACAGGACATTTTAACTCCTGAGTTATATCGACAAAAGCAGAAGCATAATGCCCAGCTGAAAATGACAGGAAGTGGAATCTGACCTTTGAGATGAAATGTAATGTTAGGTAGTCTCTGACTGAAGACAAACTCTCTGCTACTCTCAGCATGTGACTGGTAAGTGATTTGGAAGGACATTGCAGTTGTGGCAAGGAAATCCAAAAAAATTTCTTTAGGCTCCAGATGTAACCTTTTGAACCACTTGCTGCTCAGACTCCATTTTGAGTTACAACATAACTTTGAGAAATAATACCTCACCTTTTGAATAGACACTTGAAAGCCTCTGACCTACATCATTGAATTCAATTATTTCTAACTAAACTCTTTCCCACTTTTTTTTGTTTTCTTTTTTTTTCAATGTTGAGACATTTTTCTTCTCTTCACTTTCAGAAAATAACATGCCTGTTCTGGGCACATCATGTCTTGATCCATTATCATTCTCTTTCTCCCTGTGAAACTAACTCTCTTGTCTTCCCTCTTATCATAGACCTTTTCTTGCTCCTCATCAGACCTACTTCATGTTGAAAACCTACTATATTGCTTACATTCTCCAGTTCTGATTAAATCTCAACAATTTGAAACATTTATTTTGTTTCTCTGGCCAAGGCATTGCCTGTTCTACTGAATATTTCTTACATTTTTCTTTATTTTATGTTTTCAGCTTCAGCAATATTCTGTGTCTCCAATTTCTGTTAGATAAGTCTCTTAGGGAGAGGTTTATTAGACTGGGACTATTTTCCCTGGAGCATCAGAGACTGAGGGGTAACCTGATATAGGTTTATAAAATCGTGACGGGCATAGAAAAGGTTGAATAACCAAGGTCTTTTTTTTCCAGAGTAGGGGAATCCAAATCTAGAGGGCATAGGTTTACGATGAGAGGAATAAGACATGAAAGGGATCTGAGGGGCAATATTTTCATGCAGAAGGTGGTGCATATATGGAATGAGCTGCCAGAGGAAGTAAGGGAGGCTGGTACAATTGTAACACTTAAAAGGTATCTGGATATGTTCAGAATAGGAAGGGTTTACAGGGATATGGGAAAAATGCTGGCAAATGGGACTAGATTAATTTAGATTATCTGGTCAGCATGGGCAAGTTTGACCGAAGGGTCTGTTTTCATGTTATACAACTCTTTGGCTTTATGACAATGTCTTCCCCACAGGGGTATCTGAATGATTTGTACCCTGGTAATATTTTTGAAGTTTGATAATCTGGATTTTTAATAAAGAATTGTGCTGAGTTATGATTTTTCAGAAAAACAGATTAAATTAGAAACGATGACCCAATCAGAGAGAGTTAAAAACCACCCCAAGAGAGGGAAGTTTTACTTTGAACTGCAGGTGTGTATATGTGTACATGTGCAACAGATTTTGGGTATGTATGCAAGTGGACCTTTAAGTGCCAGTCAATATGAACTTGAATGAATCAAACTAAGCTAAATACAGCTACTTTGTAAACTGAATTAAATTCATTAATTTGAAACCCAATTGGGCACTTAACTGGGACCCAAGAGATGTCTAATCTTGAGAGCTCAAATGTATGACTACGTAAAGGCCGAAACAGGAATCTTGAAGGTGGATGGTAAATATACCCATTCAATCATTGGAAGTGATGCCAAGAGCAGTCAGTTTGTTCTCTAACATGAAAACAATCTCCAATATATATCCCTTTAAAAATGACCAGAGTGAACAGCAGCATTCTTTTTGCAGGAATCTGCTATAGTGAAAATGTCACAGCACAGACAACACAGAAAAATTTTATGTTGAAACTAATGTTAAAACTGATCTAAATATCCGGGCCTGATTTGTAGAAACATAGAGCTAAACCTTAGATTATTTTAGCACAGTATCAGTGTGTGTATTTTGGAGGGTTTATTACTGTGAGGTCACTACATCTGATTAAACTTGCTTCATTAGCTACCTGCCCAACGGTAAAACAATATCAGATGGCTCCTCGCTCCCTGCTCCCACCACTGACCTGGGTTCTAGAGCCCAATGATTCTCATACTGCCAGAACTTACTTATCCAGCTTTGTGGTCTCCAGTGAAAGAATCCCCACATTCTTGAAGCAGGCCATTCAGCCCATGCCAATCCTTTGAAAAGCAGCCCACCCATACACACCACCCTACCTTATCACTGTAATCCTGCATTTTCCATGGCTAATCCACCTAACCTGCACACAGCAGGCAAACTTGTATGACCAATTCACCTAACCCGCACATCTTTGGACAGTGGGAGGAAACCAGAGCACCCAGAGGAAACCCATGCAGACATGTGGAGAATGTACAAAAAGCTGCCTGAGGGTGCAATCAAACCTGGGTCCCTTGCACTTTGAAGCAGCCGTGTTAACTACTGAGCCACCGTGCTGCCCTGATTACAGCTTGCTTCACTCACACATTTGTTGCTGATGAGCTCAGCAGTGAAGCTATTAACCAGAAATGTGGGAGAGAACTGGCCTGTGATTGGGAAAGAAGCTCTCATCACCATTCCCTTCCATCCAACTTACGAGGGAAAACCATCCTCTTTATAACTTTTCCAACCATTGCAATTCTGAGTGAATGAGTTTTCTCAGACATTTCAGGGAATTTTGGTATGGGTGCCCCAGCTGTCCTCATGCATTTTGAGTATTGTTGGGTATAGAAACACATGTATTGATGGTATTAGGGGACATAATAAAGTCATTATGGCAAGCTTTTTAAAAAGCCAAGTCCATACCCAGCAGCTCCAGTGGCTAGCTTTAATCTCTTTCTGGGGGCAACAGTTCAGGGTCCAGTTATCAAATCCAATTACTACACCAGGAATGAAAATCCAGCTCTCCAGGGCACTTTCTCTAGAGTTTACAGCTTTTCCCAACTCTCTGTTCCTATTTATTGAGTGAAAAATCAGGGTAGTTTTCTTTGAAAGACTTTGTTCCTGTAATAAGGCATTTGCCCTTGGACTGATCATATGATTAAGGTATTTATCAGATTAAACAATAGAAATCAAAAGGTAAACAAAAAAAAGTTACATAGAATATCTTTTTCAAGCAATTCAGTTTTAGAGCAAACTGGCTGCAACGAATATTTACTTGATCGGAGTGTAACTAAAATTCTTTGCACTGTCTAAATGGAATTATAGCACTTAATAACTGAAATGTCCTATTAAGAGTAGGTTAACTTCTGGGATAGCTGGACTGTAAAGTGAGAGCAAGATTCCTTATTGGAGAAACTCTAAGTTAAAGAATGTTAGAACCAGGTGAGTCCTGAAACAAGGTGAGTGAGCTTAAAATGTTCTCAAGAGTTGTGTTGAATTTGGCATATTGAGCTATGACATGATTAAAGTAGGTTTGAAAGGAAAACTTTGCCAGAAGCAAGCAGAAGATATCTGAACCTTTATTTCACTTTTTGGAACAGTATTCAATCCAAGGTGGTAATATTTCAATTTTTGCGAAGTGTTAGTTTGGGGTTATTTGGAGCGCCGCTCCTTCATCAGGTGGTTACTTGGACAACCACCTGATGAAGGAGCAGTGGTCTGAAAGCTAGCGCTTCCAACTAAACCTGTTGGACTATAACCTGGTGTGGTGTGATTTTTAACTTTGTCCAGCCTAGTCCAACACCGGCATCTCCAAATCATGAATACTTAAGATAGCATGTCACAACTAATATTCATGCTCTTTGTGCGCAGTATTTTGTTTTTGCTTTTAACAGTGAACATGTTGATTTCACTCTTTTTATGAATTCCTGATTTTTTAGATTTGAAAACAAAAATGAAAATTTTGCTGACCTATACCAATGATTGCAATATTTTACCTACCTTCTCCCCTTACTCTTGCTTCTATTGGAATAACAGGTTTTAACCCAAGATATATGTTCAGTGTTGTGAGTGGTTGTCATTTCTGTTTCACTAAGGAACACTCCCTGTCCAGCATAATTAGAACTGAAGGTTTCTAACAGACACACCCCAAACTTGCAATGCCACTCTGGAGATTTTTGGGGACAAGGTTCCTTTTTTTTAAATTTAGTTGTCCTGATGAGAACTGCAAAACAACAGTAACACACTGACTGTGAAGATCAGTCAGTTCAGAAATCAATCCTCAACAAAAGAAATATCAATAGCAAACTGGCTGTGTAGATCAGCCAGTTCAGGAATCAGATCCCTAAAAACAAAACCAACAGCACTACATTGGCTGTGTGGTCAGCCAGCTCAGAATCAGTCCCCTGAACTGAGGAGATTTTAAATCTCCTGTTGATTTATCTTTTATTTCAATCTCCTGGTTATATAGCTTTTTTACCAGGTTGAAGTCAGTCCCCTGCACTGAGGGTGGAATGGGACTATTTGGCACTGCCCTTTTGACGGCAATCATTTGGCCTCGCCATTTTGGCTCTAAACTGTTTTGGCACTCATTACTTTGGCGCTGAGCTGTTTTGGCGCCAATACATGTAGATAACCATCGTGTGAAAATCTTGGTTTATCTCTCTTGCTTAGAATGTTTTCAGCCATTTCTAGTATTGGTTCTACAAAAAAAAAAGAAAATTGTATTACAGCTTTCTAATGTGAAGACAGAAGGGCTTAAGTATCATCAAGGCAGTAGATGACTATTAACAATTGTTAAATGAGAAAATGATTACAAAATGAGATTTGAATCTACAGCGGGTCATTACAGCTTTGACTATCAAAGTTGAGAAAATTGCATCGGGTCGTTAGTCATCCTCTCCTCTTTAACCAAACAAGACTTTTTTTTAATTCTGAATTGGTGCCAAAACAGCTCAGTGCCAAAGTAATGAGCGCCAAAACAGTTTAGAGCCAAAATGGTAGGGCCAAATGATCAGCGCCAAAAGGGCGGTGCCAAAACGTACCCGACCCCACTGAGGGGATTCTAAATCTCTTGGTAATATATTTTTTTCTTTTTTTTCTCATGTGCTTGCAGGCGTAGGACACAGTGAAGAAACAACGAGTGCGGAAAACTTTATTGACTCTCATATTTGAGTAGCATGGTGGCTCAGTGTTCAGCACTGCTACCTCACAGTGCCAAGGACTCGGGTTCAGTTCCTGCCTCGGCAGACTGTCTGTGTGGAGTTTGCACGTTCTCTCTGTGTCTGCATGGGCTTCCTCTGGGTGCTTTGGTTTCCTCCCAAATCCAAAAGATGTGTAGATCAGGTGAATTGGCTGTGCTAAATTGCCCATAATGTTAGCTGCATTAGTCAGGGGTGAATATAGGGAGGGGACTGGGGGGTGGGTGGGTTACTCTTCAGAGGGCCAGTGTAGACTTGCTGGGGCGAAGGGCCTGTTTCCACACTGTAAGGAATCTAACCTAATTCCACCACAGGAAGAAAAGAAACATCTGAATGGCCAGTGACAAGCAGTGCTCTTCCCATCAAAGGGTAATGCCTCAGTGATTGAAAAAGTGGAGGGGAGGGGAGAGATTAAATCAAAATAGAATCAGAGGGGGAAATTAAACACTCACACTCCACAAGAGACAAGGTTTCTGTTTGGCAAAGATCATTACTAGTCCTAATCAGGGCTGCTGATGTCAGATAAGCCATCACTACTGGTTCGAATGAAATAATGAAGACCACCATTTAACCTAAGGTTTAGAATAGTGCGAGAACTGAAAATAGGAAACTAATCTGCCTGTGATTAGAAAGAATTATTAGTTTGCAATATTGATGATTCCAAACTGAATACAAAAGTTAAATAAATCACGTTTAACTTAGCTACAGGGATAGATTTTCAAACATCAGCCAAAAATATTAAAATCGCAGAACACCATACTTTTTTTTCATGATCTTATAATGGGTAAGCATTGTGGGATTTTCCAAAGATAACTCTAGCTACTTCATCAATGACATTTCAAATCCAGATTACAGGAGTATAACTTAATCCGAAAAGATGTAATCACTTAAAGCTGAGCTGTCAAAAAAGGGTGAAAATTTATTTCATTGTGATTATTCTTTATGGCCAAGATTTTCTTGCCAAAATAATGGTTCCCAAATTTATTTACTCAAATGACCCAGCAACTGCAGATGAGAAGGAAATTTGTAGCTAAATGCAAAAACCTAAATATTGCTAACAACGTTGCACTGTTAGATTTGTAAAAAAAATGCATCTCATTACCTCTCATACCATTAAAATATATTGAAATGAATGAAATTGTCAGATAGTTACAAATTCCTCACTAAGTTCAGTCTTATCTTTTTTTTTGTTCACTCGTGGGATGTGGGTAATGCTGGCTAGCTAGGGTGGGCCCTGATGGTTAGCCCAAGGACCTCCTGGAAAAATTTCCTGGAGTTAAAATCACTAACCTCCAATGACAGCCATTTTCCCATATGTTAGGTATGACTCCAGCAATTTCATCTGATTCCCATTGATTCTAGTTTTGCGAGGGCAACTTGTTACACACTTGGTCAAATGTGGCCTTGATACCAAGAGCTGTCACTCTCAACTCTGGAATTCAGTTTTTCTGTCCATGTTTGAACTAAGGCTGTAATGAGGTCAGAAGCTGAGTGGCCCTGGAGGAACCCAAAATGGGTGTCACTGAGCAGATTATTGCTGAGCAGGTACTGCTTGATAGCACTGTGATGACTCCTTCAATCACATTACTGGTGACCAAGAGGAGACTGATAGGGTAACTGGCTGGCTTTGGGTTTGTCCTGCCTTTTGTGTTCTGGACAGGTTTCCACACTGTTTAGTAAATGTGAGTGTTGCAGTTGTGTTGGAGCAGATGGTAAGCAGTGCAGGAAATTCTGGAGAATAAGTCTTCAGTATTATTGCTAACTATTGTTTGGACCTTTAACCTTTGCAGTACCCAGTGCCTCCAGCCACTTCTTGAGTGGAGTGAATTGAATTGGCTGAAGATTGGCAGCTAAGATGCAGGGGACCCCTGGAGGAGCATGCCAAAGTACATTTTAAAATCATGATAATTGTTCATTACTACCAATCAACATTGATGATTAACTATTGTCCAATCCCATGTTTGCCATACTCTAGGAAGGATGCAGTTATACCAGACAGGCTACAAAGAAGATTCACCAGAATGATGCCCAGCCTGGAACAATTCAGCTATGAAGGAAGACTGGATATCATGGGGTTGACTTCCTGAGAGCAGAGAAGGTTGAGAATGGACTCGATTGAGGTGTCAAAGTTATGAAGGGCATAGATAGGGTAGACATGGAGAAACATTTCCTCTTAAAGGGATCAATAGCCAAAGAGCACAATTTTAGGGTAAGGTGCAGAGGATTTAGAGGGGTTTTAAGGAAAACATATTTCATTCAGAAGGTGATAGGTATCTGGAATTCACTACCTGAAAGGGTGGTGAAAGGAGGAACTATGAAGACATTTATAACGTTTTTTCATTCACATGTGGAATGTGGGCATTACTGACTAGCCAGCATTTATTGTTGGTTGTGAGCTGCCTTCTTCAACTGTTAGAATCAACATGATGTAGGTAGAGCCACAATACCCTTGGGAGGGGAATTCCAGAACTTTAAGCCAATGACACTGAAGGAATGGCAAAATAGTTCTGAGTCAAGATGGTGAGTGGCTTGGAGGGGAACTTGCAGATTGTGATGTTCCCATGTAACTGCAGTTCTTGTCCTTCTAGATGGAAATGTTGTGGATTTGACTGATGGGGGTCTAAAGATATTTGGTGACTTTCTGCACTGCATCTTTAGAGTGTAGGAGTGTGTCATGGCTGCTTATATATGTGGTGTCAATGAGCTGTTTTGTCCTGGATGATGTCAAGCTCCTTGAGTGTTGATGGAGTTGCACCCATCCAGGCAAGTAGGGAGTATTCCATTGCACTCCTGACTTGTGCCTTGAAGATGGTGGCCAGGCTTTGGGGAGTCAGGAGATGAGTTACTTGATGCAGTGCTCCGAAACTCTCACCTGCTCATGTAGCCATTGTGATGTATCAAGTTGAGATTTTGGTCGATGCTAACCGCAAGGATGAGGAAATACTTTTAATAGATCTAGTAACATAAGATCTAGATGTAACTCATGCAGAACTGAAAGATTCAATCAATATTTATTACAGCTGTTGGTATCTACATATATAATACAATCACAGACACAGCTATGTGTGGGCTAATATTGAAAAATTCAATTTCAAAATATAACATGCTTCCCTTATCATGTCATGTATGAGGTGGCCCCAGTAAAATGGAAATTGAGATCTTTATACCATCAAATCACATGTTATTATACAGTGATGATATCTTGAACATGTCTCTTAAATGTTTATGACTGACTAGCTGTGAGATGTAACTCAACTGTCCCTGCTATCTGCAAAGCATCAGTCACACATTCCTTCCCATGGAATTCCAGGCCCTTTCCTTTCAGGGCATGCCCAATTCTCAATATGCATCAATCAGTGCTTCTACTTTCTCCTTGTTTCTATGTGCCACATTGTCCTCCTATTTTAACCTGCTTCCTGTAGCTACTGATAGTGAGTCAAATGTCACTCACTCAGAAGGACTAGCATTTCTTATCATTCAGAAATTTTAATGGATTCCTTTATAACCAATACAAATTCTAAAAAGCCATTTCAAACATTTTTAGAAACACTTACAAATTTTCCTTCTTGTTTCTGCATCTAGTTCAAAGGTATCACACTTCAATTTTTATGTTTGAGTTTTTGTTTCCATGGCAACCAGATCATATGAGCATGTCTCAAAGCTGAAGTGATAATGCGGAACTCTCTGTTTTATTTTGGATTTAAAAAAAAGATATCTAGCCATCTTTTAAAGCTCAGAATTTATGACCAGTTACAAGTGTGGACTTTAACCTCGTCAGGTTTTGAAGTTTTAAGTTGAGCTTTTAAAAAATATCAATTTAAAACTAAAACTTCTATTTTCCCTTCATCTCTTTGATTCTCTTCCCTCTTATTTTAATTTCAATTTTCTACTCTTCATTTTTCTCTCTCTATAACCAATTCTATGTTGTATTCCCTCATATTGATTTAGGCTTCCTTCTCCATCCTTTCACCATTTATTTCTCAATCTGATTAGTTGGGATACCTAGCTGCTTTTCATTTTGGCTTAGGCCTCAGATGCTCAGCTTCCCTCATTGCAATGGTATCAGTTCACTTGCTCACATCTCACAATAAGTATTAAACATGTAAACCTATGAAGCGTATCAGATGCCAAGGTGGACCCTGCTACAACAATGGTCCAAAGTACACCCCAGTATTCCTAAAGACTTTGGGCGGCATGGTGGCTCAGTGGTTAGCACGACCGCCTCACAGTACCAGGGACCCAGATTTGATCACAGCCTCTGTGTGGAGTTTGCACATTCTCCCTGTGTTTACGTGGGTTTCCTCTGGGTGCTCTGATCAGTCCAAAGATGTGCAGGTTAGGTGAATTGTCCATGCTAAATTGCCCATGGTGTCCAGGGGTGTGTAGGTTAGGTGAATGGGAAATAGAGTAGGGGAATGAGGCTGGATAGGATACTTTTTGGAGGGTCAGTGTGAACTTGTTGGGCCAAAGGGCCTGTTTCCACACTGTAGGGATTCTATTCTATTCTTTATAGAGGAAAACAAGTGGCTTTAATCAAGGGTGTTTCAAATCAAATACAAATGTTTCTGTGCATAAATAATAAACGTAGTACATAAAACATATAAAAATATAAATAAATGACAGGATTTATGTTGAGCGGCCATTCTGTAACTGCCTCTGCATGCTGCAAGTTAAAATTAATCCCCTTCATTCACATTCTAATATACAATGTAAAATTGAAGAATAATTAGATGTATTTCAGTAATAGCTGAAGTGCAAGTTGTTGGAGTCAGTGGAGTGCAAGTTGTTGGTAAGGATAATGAGGCACAAGGTTTGCATGTATTTTGAATTGCAAGGACTGACAAGGGATAGACAACATGGCTTGAAGCATCGGGAATCGTGTCTCACTGAATTGACTGAGTTTTTTTGAAAAAGTGACTAAGAGGATTCATTGAGGCTGAGAGGTGCACATTGTCGATATGGACTTTAGTCAAACATTTGACAAATTTCCATATGGCAGACTGGTTTACAAGTTTAGTTCACATGGGATACAGGGAGAACTAACCATGTGGACACAAAATTGGCTCGAAGGTAGGAGACAGAAGGTGGTGGTTAAGGGTTGCTTTTTCAACAGGACGTCTGTGA
>NC_057741.1:12855424-12866678 GCF_004010195.1 Chiloscyllium plagiosum
TAATAGCTCCTCCACTTTGGGAATATATGAGTATTCCCAAAGACTTCGGGTGGCACGGTGGCACAGTGGTTAGCACTGCTACCTCACAGTGCTAGTAAACCTGGGTTCAATTCCCATCTCAGGCGACTGACTGTGTGGAGTTTGCACATTCTCCCCGTGTCTGCGTGGGTTTCTTCTGGGTGCTTTGGTGTCCTCCCACGGTCCCAAAATGTGCAGGTTAGGTAAATTGCCTGTAGGGGAATGGGTCAGGGTGGGTTGCGGGTCGGTGTGGACTTTTTGGGCCGAAGGGCCTGTTTCCACACTGTAAGTAATCTAATCTAAAAAAACTTCCTCCTATCAGTATTCAGCTGGAAAATAAATGAATGTAATGGCTGTCCTGACTTAGATACCATTCACTAGTTTTATTCATATGTATGTAACAGCTATGTTTATACTGAAATTTATTCTTGTGATTACATAGTTAAAATATTTAAGAAATGCGCTGACTTCACCATCAATACAGCACTGTCTTTATGGTACAAGGTATTACAAGTGTTTGCACATATTTTTAATTAGATCCATGCCCTTCTCTTGCTGTTGCTGAATCTATCAGGACCTCAATTTGAATTTGTTATATCAATGTAGATGCAAACAATCTAGCAATAGTGTTCACTGATCTCCTATCTTGCACAACCTTAACTACTCATTAAATTTAAATATGCTTTTCTACACTGTGTTTTTTTCACTTAATGTTTGAATGAGAAATTATTGTTCCATGGTTCCTTTTATTGTGCTGAAATATTTTGGAATCCGTTTCTCTTTCAGTGTGTATTCTTATTCTAGATTTCTACCAACCTTACTCTTAAAATAACCCTAGGTGAAAGTGCATACGGCAGATGCTGGAGATCAGTGTCTGGAAAAGCACAACAGGTCAGGCAGCATCCGAAGAGCAGATAAATTGATGTTTCGAGCTGGAGTCCTTCATCAGGAATGAGGCTGGGAGCCCTGAGGGTGGAGAGATAAATGGGATGAGGATGGGGATGGGGGTAAGGAGTGCAATAGTGGATGGAGGTGGAGGTAAAGGTGATAGGTCGGAGAGGAGGGTGGTGCAGATAGGTGGGAAGGAAGATGGACAGGTGGGACAGGTCATGAAGATGGTGCTGACTTGGTAAGTTAGAACTGGGGTAGGCTGGAGGGGAGGGGAAAGGTGGGAAACTGGTGAAATCCATGTTGATGTCATGGAGTTGGAGGGTTCTGAGGCGGAAGATGAGGTGTTCTTCCTCCAGGCGTAGGGTGGTAAAAGAATGGCTATGGAGGAGGTCCAGGACCTGCATGTCCTCGGCAGAGTGGGAGGGGGAGTTGAAGTGTTCAGCCATGGGCCGGTGGGTTTGGTTGGTGCAGATGTCCCGGAGATGTTCTCTGAAGCACTCTGTGAGTAGATGACCTGTCGCCCAATGTAGAGGAGACCGCATCACGAGCAACGGATACAGTAAATGATATGTGTAGAAGAGCAGGTGAAGCTTTGATGGAGGTAGAAGGTTCCTTTGGGGTTTGAATGGAGGTGAGGGGGTCGGTGTGGGCACAGGTTTTGCAATTCCTGCGGTGGCAGGGGAAGGTGCCGGGAAGAGAAGATGGATTGTTGGAGGGCGTTGATCTGACGAGGCAGTTGCAGAGGGAACAGTCTTTACAGAAATTGGATAGGGGTTCACACCACATAGCCTCCTTCTTTAAAGACTGCAATTTCCCCTCCCACAGGGTTGATGATGCCCTCCAGCATATCTCATTCACCTCCTGCAGCTCCACCCTCGAACCCCACCCTTCCAACTGCAACAAGGACAGAACCCCCCCGGTGCTCACTTTCCACCCCACCAGCCTCCCCAACGTTGCATCATCCTCTGCCATTTTCGCTCCCACAAATGGACCCCACCACCAAAGATATATTTCCCTTCCCACTCCTATCCGCCTTCCGTAAAGACAGTTCCCTCCGTGACTACCTCATCAGGTCCACATCCCCCACCCTTCCCTCGCGGCACCATCCCCTGTCACCACAGGAATTACAAAACCTGCGCCCACACCTCCCCCTCATCTCTGTCCAAGGCCACCAAGGAGCCTTCTACATCCATCAAAGTTTCACCTGCACTTCCACGCATTTATTGTAACCATTGCTCCCGAAGCAGTCTCCTCTTCATTGGGAGACAGGACACCTACTCGCAGAGCGCTTCAGAGAACATCTCTGGGATATCCGCACCAACCAATCCCACCGTCCTGTGGCCGAACACTTCAACTCCCCCTCCCACTCTGCCAAGGATATGCAGTCTCTGGGCCTCCTCCATTGTAACTCTCTCACCACTTGACGCCTGGACAATAAGGCCTCATCTTCAGCCTTGGGAACCTCTAACCCCATAGCTTCAATGTGGATTTCACCAATTTCCTCATTTTCCCTCCTCCCACCCTATCCCAGTTCCAACCTTCCAGCTCAGCACCATCCTTATTACCTGTCCCATCTGTCCATCTTCATTCCCACCTATCTGCAATACCCTCCCCATGACCTATCACCTTTACCCCACCGGCATGCACCTTTTGTACTCTCAGCTACCTTACCCCCAGCCCCACGCCCTCCCAGTTATCAATTTTCCTGCTCCTCGAATGCTGCCTGACCTGCTGTGCTTTTCCAGCACCACACTCTTGACTTAAAATAATCCTGTCAAGGATGATCTTGACAAATGGTTTTCTTCAGTTTTTCAAAAAATCTTGTTCAGTGAAGATGCAGGGCACTATGTAGTTATCACTTAAAGCTGTGGGGTAAAGTGCAGTTGAAATCCTGATGCTTCACAACAATGTGCTTCAAATTTAAACAGTCCATATCAAAATCCTCAAATATCAACATTAAAACTTAGCAACAAAATTATTAATTTGCACCTTGTCAGGACGTGTAGGATAATCATTGTGTGTGTGTACGTGCACTGCAGTTTGATGGTTTTAAATTTTTTAAAAAAGTATTATTGCCACAGTACAAAATCCTTCAAAATATAATGATGCATGCTACCATCTTGCAATTTTGAGAATATTCGGGCCTTTGTCAATTCTGGCAGAAGTTTATTTGGAATAGGAATTAGGGCGGGACTCATTGCTGATCTGTTTGCTGTCTCTCGAAGCTTGAAGATTGAACATGGAATGCATAGAGATTGGTGGGTGATGCAATTTGGTGTAATTCCTACCAATTCCAATTCAAATGCTATAGATGTCCTACACATAGTATAAAGCTGTGTTCAGGTATTCAGGCAAGAAAAGATGAGCCTCCATTTGGCCTGAAACCAGCAGAAATATTATGAACCAAACTTGGAATAGCTGCTTAACTTATTACACAACAACTGGTGTCTTGAGGGAAGTGACACTCTTGAAAAGAATAAAGTTATAAACTGATTCAGTCAGGTTTACCACCATTCAGACTGAGCAGCTGGCTATGCCTGGTGTGCCGTCCTCTCCCCAGTCTGATCAGTTTGTCATTTATGTCATTATTGTTCTGGGTACCAACCAACTTTAGACAAATTAGCTGAATTTGGGTTTTCCAGTAGGGACAAGGTGCTTGACATGTGACAATAGGAGTGCTAAATAAATTCTATTTTGCAAACCTGTTCAAACTCAAGGCCCATTTTGAAACTTACTAATCCAAATACTGATAAGTCTCCCAGAAACAGAATCTGAAATCGGTAAATCTTTGGTTTCAGTGAGAACTTTAAAGACTATTTCTGTTTTTGTTTCCTCTCTCCTGAATAGCTGTTTTTCAATGCGGCATGATTCAGAGCATGCAGCGTAAATGGCCTTTGTTAATTTGCAGTACAGCTTCAACAAAATAAACTTAATTGCTTATTTATCTCATTTTTATTTGTTGAGACCTTGCTGTGTACAAATTGGCTGCTGTTACTTCCCCTCATAGCTACATAACGTCCGAGCTAATTCATCGTTTGTGAAGTGTTTTGATACACACTGAGACATGAAAGGCACTCTGTGTGGAATTTTGTAGACAAAAGAGGTGAATTTTAGTTTCACTGATGATAATGCCTTGCAGATGTCCTTGGCGATTTTACATTTTTTTCTCTCACTCTCCTTCATGGTGGGCTTGATGGGGAAGGAGTTGGTGCCCATGAAGTGGCTGGGAGGGCTGCTCAGGAAAAATATCCTTAGGTTTTTTAAAATAAACTCGACCTTCTCATTTAGTTTGTAACTTCCTTTTATCTGAGAGGTGAGCTGTTTGCAATCTACATTGTTGTCTTCATGATTAGACTTACAGGACAACATATTGCCAATATGTTTGAAGGGTTTATTGGAATGGGAGCCGTCCTTGAACTTATTTGATGTATTTTACAGATTGACTGATTACAGTTTGGTTTCCAATATCTCACTAATCAGGTCAACAGTTCTATCTGTTGGTACTGAAACCTATTCATTGAAGAAAGAATTTTTGGAATATATTGGACCAGTGTCTTTGAACAGCTTTATTACACACATTTACTTGAATAACTCCCAAAAGGATTTAAGTGTCATTTTGAGCTATAACACAAATCTTTCATTTCTGGAGGTTAATGATTGATTCAGCCTTCAATCATGGGATGAATTGCTCTTTGTATGATATCAAATATTTCAATGTAACTTGAGGTGGGATAGTTGATAATAACCGAGGGTGCAAAATAAGCCATAGTCAGATGTTTAATGGATGGAAATCACTTCACAAACTGGGATGGTCACTCATTTTCCACTCTGCTATGGGCTTTTGCCTTCAGCAGTTTATTTGCACTGGATGAGACAACACTTTAGTTCTTATGTTATGGGAGATAACTTAAGTGGGTAATACAGTGCTGAAAGATGCAGTGGACACTACAAACAGCTCCTAGTAGGCACTGAAATACAGGCACTTCAATGACTGGGCAATACAAAGTTCTTTAGTGACAAACAGCAGTACGTTTCCATCAGTGTGTCATGCTTCAAGCAATCCTGGTTAAGGTGGATTCTGAGAACAAATATCCTCAGTGCACATGCTATGAAACCATGATCAAATAATGAGCATGTATGTTAAAGAAATACTATGTACTACCTACAAGACATAACACAACATCCCCTTTATTAAAAATGAAACAAAACAAATGAAGATACATGGTTGTACATAGGCATGTGTTGTCATTTTGATAACTACTCAAACAGGTAAAAATAAATTTGTCAAGATTAACAATTAAAACTTTAATATCACACTTTGAAAGTTTGACAACTCATCCTGATCTTGTCTGGAGAAGTATATGTTGTAATTATAAAAGTAAAATACTGAGGATGCTGGAGATCCGAAACAAACATGGAAAATGCTGGAGCAACTCAACTGAGAGAAATGGAGTGAACATTTTGAGTCTGATCTGGCCTTTCTTCTATGTTTGTTACCTACTGTTCTTGGGTGATAACCTGGTTTTCTTTGTGCTTGTCACTGTCACTCAATGTCGTTGTATAGTCATCAACATCCGAGTTATCTTCCTCATTTTGGGGAGCCAGTGGTGTACTGTCAAGGGAAGGGTGGAACAGATTTTTAGGCTAGTGGAGGCTAATGTAGGGAGAAGGTTTCAGATTCCAGGGGTTTTTGGGACCAGTCCTGAGGGAGGTAAGGCCACCACAAGCTGGACAGATTACAGCAGGTCAGGGCCAGGATTGATACCCTGGGGGGAGCATTTGCTGGAATGGTTGGGGAAGATTGAAACTAAATTGGCATGATAATGGGGAAGTAAGCAAAAAAAAAGGTAATCAAGTACAAGAACAAAACACAGAGAGGAGAAATAGGGGAAGTAATAGGCAAAAGGAATCAAAGGCTAGAATCAAACAAGGCCACAGTAAAAATACTGGGAATGAGGTAAAGAATGTTAAAAAGTCAAACCTAATGGCTTTGTGTCTGAACAAATGGACTGTTCAAAATAAAGTTGATGAATTAATCATAAATATAGATGGAAATGGGTACGACATAGTTGGGATTATGAGTCTGACAGTGAGTCTGATGTTGGTAGCGGGGATGATACTACAGTCCATTTTCAAAACCTGTACAACAGAGCACTTGGAAAACAACCTGACAATCGGACACTTTCAGCATGGATTTACAAAGGGGTAATCACAATTCTACTAGACTTCTTCGAAGATGTAACTGGTACAGCTGATCAAGGGGAACCAGTGCATGTTGTTTATCTGGAGTTTCAGCAAGTTTTTGACAAAATCCCACACAAAATATTCATGTGTAAAGTTAAAATGTCTGGGATTGGCAGCAATACATCGAGATGGATAGAAAATTGGTTAGCAGACAAGAAAAGAAAGAATATGAATTCATGCATCTTTTCCTGAATGGGATGCAGTGATGAGGATCCGTAGGAGAACCCCAACAATACACTGCAAATGTTAATGATTTAAATGAGGGAACAAAATGAAGTATTTCAACATTTGCAGATGATACAAAGCTTGGTGGAAGGATGTACTGTGGGGAAGATGCAGTGTGATTTGGACAGGCTGAGTAAATGGGCAAATGTATAGCATATGATAAATGTAAACTTATCCACTTTGATAGTAAATAAGGCAGATTATAATTTGAAAGCTGTAAATTGAGAGGAATGTTCAAAGAGACCTGGATAACCTCGTGCACAATTCATTGAAGGTAAATGTGAAGATGCTGCAGGCGGTAGAGAAGGCAAACTATACATTGCTCTTCATAGTGAGAGACTTTGAGTACAAGAACGAGAATATCTAGCTGCAATTATACAGGGATCAACTAGGAGAAAGTGAGGACTGCAGATGTTGGAGATCAGAGCTTAAAAATGTGTTGCTGGAAAAGCGCAGTAGGTCAGGCAGCATCAAAGGAGAAGGAGAATTGACGTTTCGGGTATAAGGCTTTCTTCAGGAATGAGGAGGGTGTGCCAAGCAGGCTAAGATAAAAGGTAGGGAGGAGGGACTTGGGGGAGGGGCATTGGGAATGCGATAGGTGGAAGGAGGTTAAAGTGAGGGTGATAGGCCGGAGAGGGGGTGGGGGCGGAGAGGTCGGGAAGAAGATTGCAGGTCAAGAAGGCGGTGCTGAGTCTGAGGGCTGGGACTGAGAAAAGGTGGGGGGAGGGGAAATGAGGAAGCTGGAGAAATCCGCATTCATCCCCTGTGGCTGGAGGGTTCCTAGGCGGAAGATGAGTCGCTCTTCCTCCAGGCGTCGTGTTGCCATGGTCTGGCGATGGAGGAGGCCAAGGACCAGCATGTCCTTGGCGGAGTGGGAGGGGGAGTTAAAGTGTTCAGCCACGGGGTGGTTGGGTTGGTTGGTGTGGTTGTACAGAAGTGGTATCTCTATCTGAGAAAGAATGCACTTGCTCTTGAGGGACAACAACAAAGGTTTATCAGATTTCAAGACTAATTCATGAGGAGCGATTGAATCTATTAAGATTTGTTCCCTGAAGTTTAGAAGAATGAGGGGGATCTCATAGAATCGTATGAAATTCTAACAGGACCAGACAGATGAGATGAAGGAAGGGTATTCCTAGTTGTGGGGGGGTCCAAAACCAGGGGTCATAATTTACAAATAATGCAAAAATCTTTTAGTACTGAAATGAGGAGAAATTTCTCCATCCAGAGAGTTGTAAGCCTGTGGAATTTACTGCTACACAAGCTAGTTGGGGCTAAACCATTATGCATTTTTAAGAAGGAGGGAGATAATGCTCTTGTGGCTAAAGGGATCAAGGAAGATGGGGGAGGGCAGGATTCAGGGTGTTGAGCTTGATGATCAGCCATGAAGGCAGATCAGGCTTGAGGGGTCAAATAGCCCACTCCTGTTCTTTTCTTCTATGTTTCAGGGTACTGAAGACATGGGTTTGAACACTCACCATGTCCATGTCAGATAGTCAGTAAATGTCCGGAATAAACGGATGTTCTACTGTTGACCATGCAACCACCGTAAAATTCTATCTGCTTATCAATTTCCTTTAGGATTAGAAATCTGTTGTTTTTACCTGGTCTGGCTACATGTGACTTCAGACTCACAACAACATGGCTAACTCTTAACTACTCTGGGAAATAATCCAACAAGCCACTCAGTTCAAGCACAATTAGTAATGGGCAAAAATTTGGCCTAATCATGCTTCTCATGAATAAATAAAGAACAATTTCTTTGTGCATATTGTACATTGGTCTGAGCTGGCTTTTGTCTCTTTACAACGTAGCACCATGATCAGCATGGCGTAAATTGGGCTGAATGCACATTCTTGAAAACGTTGCTGCCATCCAATTATTTGTGTTGGGATTTCTGACTTTTGCTTTCTGCCCAGTGTGTGGTCGCTTTCTCCCTGCTCATTGTTCATGTACCTCTTTAATTTGACACTGTCGTTGAAGAGGTGTGTCATTAAATGGTTGGACAATGGGTTGCTGGGCAAGGTCATTCACACAGCCCTTCTGAGCATGTAGATGATAATCCCTTCTCCATTGCAAGATCTTCCCTTGCTCAATCACTTGATGATCATTGGACTTGATTGTGCATACCATATGTTCTGCTACACTGTTTGATCAAGGGTAATGTAGCAACAAGTGATATGGGTCACTTCACACTTAATACACTTGTCTTGAAACAGTTTGTCAGTGTACTGCTGTTGGATGTCAAACTGAATCTTATGTTTTCTTGGTTAAGTCATGTTGCCTTTAGTTTTTTGGGAATTATCTGTGGTGAGGCCCAGCAAATTTTCTCACCATATCTCCCTGCATTAATTACCTAACTTGCCTCATAGTGTCCATCGTGTGCAATTTCAATTTCAATCTTATCATGTACTGTTCCCAGAACAAATCGTCACACACACCAAAAGACTTTTTACCCTTGAACCTATGCCATCTTTAAAAGATCACAGTGCATCCAGACAAGCATTGGCATTCTGCAGCTGCCCTGCTTAGTGAAGAGCAGATTCAGGCCAAGTCTGAGAGGGGTTAAATGACTCAGTAATTTTCTGACAGTGATGTGGAGGTCCTGGTCAAAGGGTGGTTCAGAGAAGGTTGGTTCTTTTCCTAGATGACTGGCAGAGAAGGCCATGCCATCTGATCCTAGCAGCCTGGTCTGAGGGTGGACCAAGGGCTCTGCCAGGTCAATGTTGTTCTCCACTGTGCCAAGGTAAGTGCCACATCTTTCCTCTGCCACCTCACGCTCATTCCATTCCTTACTGCTGCATCCACCTCCCACCAAATCGCATTCTCTGGCACTCTCATTATGGCATGCATCATCTTCATTCATTCTTTCCCTTTCCTCCAACCTCCAAACCACTAACATTGCATGACCTCACCACCTTTCACCTATCTGCACCAACATTATCAGCTGTGCCACTCCCTTACACCTCAATCAACCCCACACCTTCACATAACAAAACAGAACAGAAAGAGCCCACGTGATGGAAGATTGCCAGAGATTAGACTCCTCGCTCCAAATGAGGAGAAAATCCTGGCCCTTAGACGACAAGACCTTTGAGACACGCATGTCAGTCAACCAAGTAAGTACACAATTCAATTCACTGCAACTCTCATATGAATACTGTTAATGGTAGCCATGATGTGGAGATGCAGGTGTTGGACTTGGATGAGTCCAACAGGTTTATTTGGAAGCATTAGCTTTCGGAGAGCTGCTCCTTCATCAGGTATCTGATGAAGGTGCAGCACTCTGAAAGCTAGTGCTTCCAAATAAACCTGTTGGACTATAACTTTTTGTTGTGCGATTTTTAAATTAATGCTATTGTCAATCCCATTCATTGCACTCTCCTTCCAGCAACTGACTATGATGTCTTCGCTCTCTTTTCACTTGCAGGTACAGTCTGCATGTCTACCTCTACGGTGATAAAAGGGCCAGCTCTTCTAGAAACCACCTCCTCAACCTCTGAAGATGAGAGTTCCTGGCTCCTCCTGCTCCACCAGCTAAGATACTGACACCGTGATTGGAGTTTTAGCTTTAGAGAATGAAGGACCATAATGTGGGGAGGATCACATGGTGACAGCTCTGCAGCTGGCCGAAGAAGAGATGTCCCAGGACATTGTTCTGTTTTTTGTTCCGGAATCTGGCTTAGTTTTTGGAATCAGATTTCCTACATGTATGTGCCTAATGTTCTTTAGTGCCACATGCTCTGCCAAATACTGAGCAGCTTTTGAGTAGGTGCACCTGTTGGTTTGGCACACATTGCTGACCCCAGCAATACTATTAGCAGCAACAGAGCGTATAATAGTCATTGGTCTGCCACAATGGTTTCATATGGCCATCCATCCTTAAGTACAGTGTCAATAGTATAGTCCTTCTCTTTGCCTAGAAATTACTCGATGAGCTCATTAATTAGTGCAGAGGTGATTACTAATTCATTTAGATTCTCTGATATTCCTTCTTCATATTTATCCCTTTCACATAGCATCTCGCAACAAACTCATCAATAGACTCTTGGTGTTTCTGTCTGTACGAGGTGTGTTCCAGTTTGTTGATCTTGACATTAGTTATGAGCTTAAGCTGGTCTTCAAATACATTCCAGATTTGTTCTGGATCATTTTTATCATCTAGATCAAGACCAGATGTATTAACTCTTCAAGGTTCTTCCTTACTGACAGGAAGTAAGAGTTTCACAGAATCCTTATCAGGATCATTTATTGTTTTATCTATAAAATAAATCTGCAAACATTATTTGAAGAGCTGTAATTCAGTAAAAGTATCATTTGCTGCTCAATCTCTAATTAACTGTTATTTTCCATTTCTCATTGAAGGTCTTTTGTTTTATTTTTATTGAAATGTAGTCTTTCTTACCTTTTAGTTTTTTTCCCCTATTTTGCTTCTGTTTACTTAACTTATATTGGTGCAACTCTTTTACTGGGTTTAGATGATGTTGGGCCTGTGCCTTTAACTTTATCTTTCCTGATATTGATTGGGAAAGCTATAGCTCAAGTTCGTTAGATGGGTCAGTGTTTGTTCAATGTGTGCAGGAGAGTTTCCTGACACAATATGTAGACAGGCCAACAAGAGGTGAGGCCATACTGGATTTGGTTCTGGGTAACGAACCAGGCCAGGTGTTAGAATTAGAGGTAGGTGAGCACTTTGGGGATAGTGACCATAATTCGGTGATTTTTACACTCGTGATGGAGAGGGATAAGTGTGTACTACAGGGCAAGAATTATAGCTGGGGTAAGGGAAATTATGATGCGGTGAGGCATGACTTAGGATGTGTAGCTTGGAAAAGTAGACTCCAAGGCAAGAGTGTAAATGATAGGTGGAACTTGT
>NC_057741.1:12868592-12873919 GCF_004010195.1 Chiloscyllium plagiosum
AAACCGGAGCACCCGGAGGAAACCCACGCAGACACGGGGAGAACGTGCAAACTCCACACAGTTAGTCGCCTGAGGCGGGAATTGAACCCGGGTCTCTGGCGCTGTGAGGCAGCAGTGCTAACCACTGTGCCACCGTGCCGCCCACTTAAGCGGGCATTGGATAGGTATATGGAGGATAGTGGGTTAGTATAGGTTAGGTGGGCTTGGATCGGCGCAACATCGAGGGCCAAAGGGCCTGTATTGCGCTGTATTCTTCTATGTTCTATGTTCTATGTTCTAAATACAGGTCTGCAGGAAACATTTTCAGCCACGAAGTTACATTTACACCAAATAAGGAGTGATGCTATCACACTGGCTTTGCTCTGCATTTGTGCCCAATTGGAGAGACAAGATAGCACAACTAACCAACGTCTGTATAGCGCTGTATTCTTCTATGTTCTATGTTCTATGTTCTAAATACAGGTCTGCAGGAAACATTTTCAGCCACGAAGTTACATTTACACCAAATAAGGAGTGATGCTATCACACTGGCTTTGCTCTGCATTTGTGCCCAATTGGAGAGACAAGATAGCACAACTAACCAACGTCTGTATACAGGCAAGCTCCATGAGTCCAGAAAACCATTTCTTTAATCTTTTCAAAAGTTGTATTTTGTTGGGATATCTCCATATTTAAGCTGACCGCATTTCGTTTTAAATTTCAAAGTATAAGAAACCTTATGATTGCATTTTTTAAAGCTTTTAATGCAGTAAGTCTGCCTTCTGACTGTTTTATCTGCAGATCTCAACTCACAGAAACTGGTGGTATTAATTTTCTGAATGCTTTGAAGTCTAGCAGCTATTCATTGAGGTTTGCAAGTGTTTATCACTGAGCCCTTGGCTTCTTTTATGAGTGGCCACTGCCACTTGCTGTTGTGCCACCCCATGATCTGTTGACCTAATGTGTAACTTTTGCCACAGAATGTTTGTACCTGAAAAGACAATATTTGTATTCACTCCTGCGACATAAAGATTCGACATTGATAAAGTGGCACTGAATGATTCAACAGACATTTCTTACAGTTCTGCTGCTTCTGCTTTACCAGTTGACCTTGGAAGTAGGGTTGCAGTGTGGTACAGGGTTTCCATTTCTAAAGTCCTTGACTGTAGGAAGACCTATTGCTGCCCACTTTACATACAGTGGACCTTCCCAAAGGAAGCACACATAGATCTTTTTGTCAGCTCCCCAACTGGAAGGTAAGAACCCTGATACCTCTATAAGATTGCACCCAATTTGTGATGGAATCATCATGATTTTACATTAGCCTGAGAATTTCTTTTGGGTTTCATATTGAGCCAAGTATTGAATTATGTGTAGAATATGATAACAAATAAATTGTCCACCCATTGGCAAATCCATTATGAACTACTTAATTGTGATACAAGCTTTTGACATCTAACATTCTTGTGTCCAACATGTCATCAAAACTTACTAAAGATAATAAGTTGTGACTAGATACTGTTAGTTCACATTTTGCCTGACCTTCCAGTGATATATTGTGTGTACAACTTTTCAGTTTTGCTTATTTGTTGTTGTGTCTACATTTGCTTGATGTGGAATTGTTTTTTTTAATTCATTCACGGCATGATGGTGTCACTGGCTAGACCAGCATTTATTGCCTGTCCCGAATTGCCCTGAGGGCAGTTAAGAGTCAATCACAGTGTTATGGATCTGGAGTCAGACATTGGCCAGACCAGGTAAGGATGGTAATTTCCTTCCCTAAAGGATATTAGTAAACCAGATGGGTTTTTTTTCCTGACAATCAGCAATGGATTCATGACCATCATTAGACTCTTTAATCCCAGATAGTTGACGAGTTCAAATTCCACCAACTGCATGGCAGGATTCAAACCTGGGACCCTAGGACATTACCTGTGTCACTGGATTAATAGTCCAGTGATAATACAATTAGATCATTGCCTCCCCTGGCTTGAGAGAAAGTATGCTTTCTAATTGTTTTAATTTTCATATGTAAATCAGATGTAGTAGCTCATCTATTAATATGTTGCCACTAATTGTGCAATAATTGCAGTGCCTGTATTTCATTAAGGTAGGATTTACAGTTTTAGGGAGGTAGGGAGTCTATTTATTAATGGAAATATGTATATTCAAATTAAAATGTAATTAGCATATTTCATTAACAGGTTATCTCTTTGTAGCATTATGATTACATGCGTCACATTCATAATGGAGAAAGATTTAGTATGTTTGAGACAATTAAAATACTTGTTCACTAATACTACTGCTACAATTTCTCTGCTTTTCCATTAAACTAAAGTTGACAGCTTTTGATAAACACTCCTGATGTGCAAGATCATATTTCACGGTATACCAGAGAAATATGGCTTATACTGTGGCATTTTGTAAGGCCTAAAAAAGGTTAAAATGGTTCCTATTCCTGACATGGTGGACAAATTGGTGGCATTGATATCATGAGTTTATAGCAGAAATTTTACTGTCAGCTAGTTGTTCCACTTCAATATTTACTTTACAAGGGAATACAATTTTAAGGGAGGTGCTTTTGTTGCAAGGTCAAGATCCTAGTTGTCAAATTCAGAAGAATGGCTGCTAGAATTTCTTGACATATGTGGAGTAAATGGCTATTGTCTGTTTAAGAACATAAGAAATAAAAGCAAGAGTAGGCCTTCTGACCCATCAAGCCACTTCCGCCATTCAATAATATAATACCTGATCTTTTAGTGGACTCAGTGCCACCTAACCATCTGCTCACAATAATCCTTGTTTCCTTTACTGTTCAAATATCTATCTATCTTCGCCTTAAAAACATTCAGCAAGGTAGCCTCAACTGCTTCACTGGGCAGAGAATTCCACAGATTCACAACCCTTTGGGTGAAGAAGTTCCTCTTCAACCCAGCCCTAAATCAGCTCCCCTCTATTTTGACTCCCAGTTCTTGTTTCGCCCACCAATCAAAACAAGCTCCCTGATTCTATCTTATCGATTCCCTTCATAATTTTAGGTATTTCTATAAGATCCCCCTCTTTCTTCTAAATTCCAATGAGTATAGTCCCAGTCTACTGAATTTCTCCTCATAAATCAACCTTCTGAACTGCGGAATCAACCTAGAGAACCCCCTCTGCATCCCCTCCAGTGCCAGCACACCCTTTCTCAAGGAAGAGGAAAACTGTACACTTTGCTCCTTATGCCCAGTAGTATTCCGAGAGCAAGATCACAATAATGTGATCACGCGGATTCTGGACTCCGATCTTTAAGATTCTCGGGACATTGTGTATTACTATGGTGAGAAGCAGTGATCAAATCTAGAGGAGTCCAGAACTAGAGGGTATAGGTTTAGGGTGAGAGAGGAAAGGGGCAATATTTTCACACAAAGGCTGGTGCATGGATGGAATGAGCTGCTAGAGGAAATGGTGGAGACTGGTACAATTACAACATTTAAAAGGTATTTGGATGGGTATATGAATAGGAAGGGTTTAGAGGGGTATGGCCTAGTGCTGGCAAATGGGACTAGATTAATTTAGGATATCTGGCTGGTATAGATGGGTTGGACCACAGGGTCTGTTTCCATGCTGTTCTCTACAACTGGGGAAGCAGAAAGGGAGCTGAAAATGTGTTGCTGGAAAAGCGCAGCAGGTCAGACAGCATCCAAGGAACAGGAGAATCGACGTTTCGGGCATAAGCCCTTCTTCCAAAGAGAAGACCAGCAGCAATAGGGAGCAGTAGGCAAAGGAATTCTAGGTTAATGCAAGCACTGGACTGTAGAGGGGGGAGCCCACCGATGCTCCACACCCACATGGCATATCTCTCATGACAGTATGCTTCTGAAAAGAGGGATGCACCAGCATCTATCATTGGAATACTGCGACTAGAACACTGCTCACAGTAACCTGGAACAAACCCATAGCTTGGAAGAAGCTGCAATTCAGAATTGTTTGCATGCTTTCTCACTTTGCACCTACCTGGACCCTAACTTGCCTTGTCTGCTGTATAGTACAGTGCTGCATCAATCTTACACCTGCAGCATGTGCAAGCAACCACCGCCAAATGGAAACTGATTGTGACCAAACCCAGAGCAGGTGGAGTCAATATCTATTAGCCAGGAGTACTGGCATTAATTCTGAGTGACAAGCGCTTCAAGTGCCAATTGTATAACTCAGGCATTTGCAGACTGCAAGTTGAAATCACTTGTAATCACAACTTTGTGTGTGTGAAATGTTTGCAGTGCATGGAGTGCCAGCGCTGGAAACAGCAATGTTGACCATGTCAATGGTACTTATAGATTGAGAACAGTTGTATCTGTGAAGCAGAAGTAATAAAGGTGACCTTAAAATAGGCAGGGGAGGGCCACAAAGCACCAATTAATGCAGAACCTCCTAGAGTGCATAGGGACACAAATCTGATCCTCTCTCAAACTGAATTACAAGATGCGCTTATGTGCAATAACATCTGATGTGGTTGACGTGGGGCTGTGAGGAGAAGCGTTCAATACTCATACATCTCCTATCTCTTTACCACATCACTGGTGGGGCATTAATCATAATAAGGTCCTATGCCAATGTTTTAAGAAAAGTCATTCAGTGGCCTTTCTTTCGGAATTTTCCAAGTTCACTGTTGGAGGAGTATGTAAGTTGTGATTTGTAAAGTGATGAGAATACTGGCTGATACTTACACATTTGTTACAAGTGTGACTGATGGATCCAGTCACAGCAGGGGCCATCGTCAGTGCTGGTGTGATTCAGTGATGTTGCAGAGAAATGGAAGATAAAGCGATATGTCAGCTAATGCAAAACCCACAATAAACTCCAGCAGATGCTGAACAGCTTCCAGCTGAAGAGATGGAAGTTGAAGGGCTTTTGTCTTTTTATGCCAATGCTTCCATGTGATTGAGATACAGTGTCAGTTCAAGCTGAGGATATCCCCAGACAACGTCACAAAACTATACCAATTGCTGAAGCCGGACCTGCAATCTAAAAGGAATGGATGGACATTAAGGTGACAAGTGCATTGAACTCTCACAAAACAAAACAAAACAAACAAAACTTTATTTCTACATCCTCAGGAGGATACATGCACTCAACAAATGGTAGTTACCTACTGCCACCAACCATCCCAACCGCCCTGTGGCTGAAAATTTCAGCTCCCCCTCCCAGTCTACCAAGGACATGTGGGTCCTGGGCCTCCTCCATCGCCACTCCCTCACCACCTGGAGGAATAATACCTTATCTTCTGAACACTTCAACCCCAGGGCATCAATGTGGCCTTCACCAGTTTCCTCATTTCCCCTCCCTTCCCCTCCCCACCTTACCCCAGT